>NW_025777258.1:0-25082 GCF_021130785.1 Homalodisca vitripennis
AAGGTCCAGTGACTTTTTACTATATTTCCCTTAGTTTGACCGCAAAACGCGATTAAGTGAAAATATTGGACATTTTCGCCTAAAAATTTACATTCCGGGCTTGATAGCGGCTAAACGGTTGGTCGTAACTCAAAACAAATTTTAAACGGGATTTAGGAAATCACGTGATCTACAGAAAAGGTTCAGTGACTTCGGGAGTTGGCTGAGCGTTAGCTAAGCGTCAATAGTAGATAGGGACAGAGGAATATTTATTATGTTCACAGACACAATACCCTCTAAAAAAGGCCCAAGTGTGTCATTAACCCCCGGTAATATTAACCCCCCCCCGGGGATTTCCTGGTATGACCTGATAACCTCCTGTACATTCAACCCCCTGATGTGTTAACCCCCCTGGTAACATTAAACCCCCCCAGGGAATTTCCTGCCATGACCTCATGTCCGAATTTTACCAGTCACCAAATCTCTTAACCCCCCCCCCCCCCTGGGAAGATCCTGGTATGACCAGATAACCCCCTGGAGACTTATCCCCCGGTAACGTTAACCCCCCCTGGGAATTTGTTCATATGACCAGACAATATCCTGACGAAATTAAACCCCCTCTTGTCTTAACCTCCTTAACATTAATCACCCACCCAGGGAATTTCTCGCCTTGACTAGATAGTCTCCTGGTGATATTAAACCCCCTGTTCGACTTAAAATACTGCCTTGAGGTCGGTTTTTATTATGTTTATACTAAACAATTCAAGATAGCTGACCCGTGCAGACTTTTCTCCCGAGCTCATTTCTGGCTAAACCATAGGTCGTAGATCAGATCTGAGGGCACAATCGAAAGACAAAATTAAATTTCCAACAAGAAAGGTCCAGTCACTTTTTGTCGTATCTCTAACGGTTATCTAATATATATACAACCGCATGTGTAACTGACTGACTGACTGACTCACTCACTCACTCACGTATACTAATTCTAACCTACTTCCAGATGAGTTAGAGACTTGAAATTTGGTACACAGATAGCTTTCCACGTGTAACCACCAGGAAAATCCCGAAAAGTGAGAATTTTTCATTTTCAACCCCTCAAAAAAATTCCCAAAAAATCGCGCATTCTTCACCCCTGCAGGCATTTTTTGTAAGCCCGATAGCGGGCGAACCGTTGGAGCTAGCTCGGATCTGACGGAAAATTCATGGTCAGGAATGAAGTGAACTACAAAAAAGGTCTAATGACTTTTTGCTCTATCTTCCATGGTTAAGCGACAAAACGCTCGAACATTTGAAATTCCAGAGATTTTTTCGATAAAAATAATGTTTCAAGCCCGATAGCGGCCGAACCGTTGGTCGTAGCTCAAATCTGATTGACCCATCAAATTAGCAAATTGCGCGATCTACAGAAAAGGTCCAGTAATCTTTTGCCCTATCTCGATTGGTTTGGCCGAAAAACGTGATTATGTACAATTTTGTTGTAACTTTTACGCGAAACTTTTGTTTTTGGGGTCGATAGCGGCGAAACCATTGGTCGGAGGTCAAAATAAGACTAACGTTTTATTTAGGAAATAAGATGACCTACAAAAAAGGTCCAGTGACTTTTTACTATATTTCCCTTAGTTTGACCGCAAAACGCGATTAAGTGAAAATATTGGACATTTTCGCCTAAAAATTTACATTCCGGGCTTGATAGCGGCTAAACGGTTGGTCGTAACTCAAAACAAATTTTAAACGGGATTTAGGAAATCACGTGATCTACAGAAAAGGTTCAGTGACTTCGGGAGTTGGCTGAGCGTTAGCTAAGCGTCAATAGTAGATAGGGACAGAGGAATATTTATTATGTTCACAGACACAATACCCTCTAAAAAAGGCCCAAGTGTGTCATTAACCCCCGGTAATATTAACCCCCCCCGGGGATTTCCTGGTATGACCTGATAACCTCCTGTACATTCAACCCCCTGATGTGTTAACCCCCCTGGTAACATTAAACCCCCCCAGGGAATTTCCTGCCATGACCTCATGTCCGAATTTTACCAGTCACCAAATCTCTTAACCCCCCCCCCCTGGGAAGATCCTGGTATGACCAGATAACCCCCTGGAGACTTATCCCCCGGTAACGTTAACCCCCCCTGGGAATTTGTTCATATGACCAGACAATATCCTGACGAAATTAAACCCCCTCTTGTCTTAACCTCCTTAACATTAATCACCCACCCAGGGAATTTCTCGCCTTGACTAGATAGTCTCCTGGTGATATTAAACCCCCTGTTCGACTTAAAATACTGCCTTGAGGTCGGTTTTTATTATTTTATACTAAACAATTCAAGATAGCTGACCCGTGCAGACTTTTCTCCCGAGCTCATTTCTGGCTAAACCATAGGTCGTAGATCAGATCTGAGGGCACAATCGAAAGACAAAATTAAATTTCCAACAAGAAAGGTCCAGTCACTTTTTGTCGTATCTCTAACGGTTATCTAATATATATAAAACAACCGCATGTGTAACTGACTGACTGACTGACTCACTCACTCACTCACGTATACTAATTCTAACCTACTTCCAGATGAGTTAGAGACTTGAAATTTGGTACACAGATAGCTTTCCACGTGTAACCACCAGGAAAATCCCGAAAAGTGAGAATTTTTCATTTTCAACCCCTCAAAAAAATTCCCAAAAAATCGCGCATTCTTCACCCCTGCAGGCATTTTTTGTAAGCCCGATAGCGGGCGAACCGTTGGAGCTAGCTCGGATCTGACGGAAAATTCATGGTCAGGAATGAAGTGAACTACAAAAAAGGTCTAATGACTTTTTGCTCTATCTTCCATGGTTAAGCGACAAAACGCTCGAACATTTGAAATTCCAGAGATTTTTTCGATAAAAATAATGTTTCAAGCCCGATAGCGGCCGAACCGTTGGTCGTAGCTCAAATCTGATTGACCCATCAAATTAGCAAATTGCGCGATCTACAGAAAAGGTCCAGTAATCTTTTGCCCTATCTCGATTGGTTTGGCCGAAAAAACGTGATTATGTACAATTTTGTTGTAACTTTTACGCGAAACTTTTGTTTTTGGGGTCGATAGCGGCGAAACCATTGGTCGGAGGTCAAAATAAGACTAACGTTTTATTTAGGAAATAAGATGACCTACAAAAAAGGTCCAGTGACTTTTTACTATATTTCCCTTAGTTTGACCGCAAAACGCGATTAAGTGAAAATATTGGACATTTTCGCCTAAAAAATTTACATTCCGGGCTTGATAGCGGCCTAAACGGTTGGTCGTAACTCAAAACAAATTTAAACGGGATTTAGGAAATCACGTGATCTACAGAAAAGGTTCAGTGACTTCGGGAGTTGGCTGAGCGTTAGCTAAGCGTCAATAGTAGATAGGGACAGAGGAATATTTTTATGTTCACAGACACAATACCCTCTAAAAAGGCCAAGTGTGTCATTAACCCCCGGTAATATTAACCCCCCCCCGGGGATTTCCTGGTATGACCTGATAACCTCCTGTACATTCAACCCCCTGATGTGTTAACCCCCCTGGTAACATTAAACCCCCCCAGGGAATTTCCTGCCATGACCTCATGTCCGAATTTTACCAGTCACCAAATCTCTTAACCCCCCCCCCCTGGGAAGATCCTGGTATGACCAGATAACCCCCTGGAGACTTATCCCCCGGTAACGTTAACCCCCCTGGGAAGTTGTTCATATGACCAGACAATATCCTGACGAAATTAAACCCCCTCTTGTCTTAACCTCCTTAACATTAATCACCCACCCAGGGAATTTCTCGCCTTGACTAGATAGTCTCCTGGTGATATTAAACCCCCTGTTCGACTTAAAATACTGCCTTGAGGTCGGTTTTTATTATGTTTATACTAAACAATTCAAGATAGCTGACCCGTGCAGACTTTTCTCCCGAGCTCATTTCTGGCTAAACCATAGGTCGTAGATCAGATCTGAGGGCACAATCGAAAGACAAAATTAAATTTCCAACAAGAAAGGTCCAGTCACTTTTTGTCGTATCTCTAACGGTTATCTAATATATATACATACACCGCATGTGTAACTGACTGACTGACTGACTCACTCACTCACTCACGTATACTAATTCTAACCTACTTCCAGATGAGTTAGAGACTTGAAATTTGGTACACAGATAGCTTTCCACGTGTAACCACCAGGAAAATCCCGAAAAGTGAGAATTTTTCATTTTCAACCCCTCAAAAAAATTCCCAAAAAATCGCGCATTCTTCACCCCTGCAGGCATTTTTTGTAAGCCCGATAGCGGGCGAACCGTTGGAGCTAGCTCGGATCTGACGGAAAATTCATGGTCAGGAATGAAGTGAACTACAAAAAAGGTCTAATGACTTTTTGCTCTATCTTCCATGGTTAAGCGACAAAACGCTCGAACATTTGAAATTCCAGAGATTTTTTCGATAAAAATAATGTTTCAAGCCCGATAGCGGCCGAACCGTTGGTCGTAGCTCAAATCTGATTGACCCATCAAATTAGCAAATTGCGCGATCTACAGAAAAGGTCCAGTAATCTTTTGCCCTATCTCGATTGGTTTGGCCGAAAAAACGTGATTATGTACAATTTTGTTGTAACTTTTACGCGAAACTTTTGTTTTTGGGGTCGATAGCGGCGAAACCATTGGTCGGAGGTCAAAATAAGACTAACGTTTTATTTAGGAAATAAGATGACCTACAAAAAAGGTCCAGTGACTTTTTACTATATTTCCCTTAGTTTGACCGCAAAACGCGATTAAGTGAAAATATTGGACATTTTCGCCTAAAAATTTACATTCCGGGCTTGATAGCGGCTAAACGGTTGGTCGTAACTCAAAACAAATTTTAAACGGGATTTAGGAAATCACGTGATCTACAGAAAAGGTTCAGTGACTTCGGGAGTTGGCTGAGCGTTAGCTAAGCGTCAATAGTAGATAGGGACAGAGGAATATTTTTATGTTCACAGACACAATACCCTCTAAAAAAGGCCCAAGTGTGTCATTAACCCCCGGTAATATTAACCCCCCCCCGGGGATTTCCTGGTATGACCTGATAACCTCCTGTACATTCAACCCCCTGATGTGTTAACCCCCCTGGTAACATTAAACCCCCCCAGGGAATTTCCTGCCATGACCTCATGTCCGAATTTTACCAGTCACCAAATCTCTTAACCCCCCCCCCTGGGAAGATCCTGGTATGACCAGATAACCCCCTGGAGACTTATCCCCCGGTAACGTTAACCCCCCCTGGGAAGTTGTTCATATGACCAGACAATATCCTGACGAAATTAAACCCCCTCTTGTCTTAACCTCCTTAACATTAATCACCCACCCAGGGAATTTCTCGCCTTGACTAGATAGTCTCCTGGTGATATTAAACCCCCTGTTCGACTTAAAATACTGCCTTGAGGTCGGTTTTTATTATGTTTATACTAAACAATTCAAGATAGCTGACCCGTGCAGACTTTTCTCCCGAGCTCATTTCTGGCTAAACCATAGGTCGTAGATCAGATCTGAGGGCACAATCGAAAGACAAAATTAAATTTCCAACAAGAAAGGTCCAGTCACTTTTTGTCGTATCTCTAACGGTTTATCTAATATATATACAACCGCATGTGTAACTGACTGACTGACTGACTCACTCACTCACTCACGTATACTAATTCTAACCTACTTCCAGATGAGTTAGAGACTTGAAATTTGGTACACAGATAGCTTTCCACGTGTAACCACCAGGAAAATCCCGAAAAGTGAGAATTTTTCATTTTCAACCCCTCAAAAAAATTCCCAAAAAATCGCGCATTCTTCACCCCTGCAGGCATTTTTTGTAAGCCCGATAGCGGGCGAACCGTTGGAGCTAGCTCGGATCTGACGGAAAATTCATGGTCAGGAATGAAGTGAACTACAAAAAAGGTCTAATGACTTTTTGCTCTATCTTCCATGGTTAAGCGACAAAACGCTCGAACATTTGAAATTCCAGAGATTTTTTCGATAAAAATAATGTTTCAAGCCCGATAGCGGCCGAACCGTTGGTCGTAGCTCAAATCTGATTGACCCATCAAATTAGCAAATTGCGCGATCTACAGAAAAGGTCCAGTAATCTTTTGCCCTATCTCGATTGGTTTGGCCGAAAAACGTGATTATGTACAATTTTGTTGTAACTTTTACGCGAAACTTTTGTTTTTGGGGTCGATAGCGGCGAAACCATTGGTCGGAGGTCAAAATAAGACTAACGTTTTATTTAGGAAATAAGATGACCTACAAAAAAGGTCCAGTGACTTTTTACTATATTTCCCTTAGTTTGACCGCAAAACGCGATTAAGTGAAAATATTGGACATTTTCGCCTAAAAATTTACATTCCGGGCTTGATAGCGGCTAAACGGTTGGTCGTAACTCAAAACAAATTTTAAACGGGATTTAGGAAATCACGTGATCTACAGAAAAGGTTCAGTGACTTCGGGAGTTGGCTGAGCGTTAGCTAAGCGTCAATAGTAGATAGGGACAGAGGAATATTTATTATGTTCACAGACACAATACCCTCTAAAAAAGGCCCAAGTGTGTCATTAACCCCCGGTAATATTAACCCCCCCCCGGGGATTTCCTGGTATGACCTGATAACCTCCTGTACATTCAACCCCCTGATGTGTTAACCCCCCTGGTAACATTAAACCCCCCCAGGGAATTTCCTTGCCATGACCTCATGTCCGAATTTTACCAGTCACCAAATCTCTTAACCCCCCCCCCCCTGGGAAGATCCTGGTATGACCAGATAACCCCTGGAGACTTATCCCCCGGTAACGTTAACCCCCCCTGGGAAGTTTTTTCATATGACCAGACAATATCCTGACGAAATTAAACCCCCTCTTGTCTTAACCTCCTTAACATTAATCACCCACCCAGGGAATTTCTCGCCTTGACTAGATAGTCTCCTGGTGATATTAAACCCCCTGTTCGACTTAAAATACTGCCTTGAGGTCGGTTTTTATTATGTTTATACTAAACAATTCAAGATAGCTGACCCGTGCAGACTTTTCTCCCGAGCTCATTTCTGGCTAAACCATAGGTCGTAGATCAGATCTGAGGGCACAATCGAAAGACAAAATTAAATTTCCAACAAGAAAGGTCCAGTCACTTTTTGTCGTATCTCTAACGGTTATCTAATATATAACAACCGCATGTGTAACTGACTGACTGACTGACTCACTCACTCACTCACGTATACTAATTCTAACCTACTTCCAGATGAGTTAGAGACTTGAAATTTGGTACACAGATAGCTTTCCACGTGTAACCACCAGGAAAATCCCGAAAAGTGAGAATTTTTCATTTTCAACCCCTCAAAAAAATTCCCAAAAAATCGCGCATTCTTCACCCCTGCAGGCATTTTTTTAAGCCCGATAGCGGGCGAACCGTTGGAGCTAGCTCGGATCTGACGGAAAATTCATGGTCAGGAATGAAGTGAACTACAAAAAAGGTCTAATGACTTTTTGCTCTATCTTCCATGGTTAAGCGACAAAACGCTCGAACATTTGAAATTCCAGAGATTTTTTCGATAAAAATAATGTTTCAAGCCCGATAGCGGCCGAACCGTTGGTCGTAGCTCAAATCTGATTGACCCATCAAATTAGCAAATTGCGCGATCTACAGAAAAGGTCCAGTAATCTTTTGCCCTATCTCGATTGGTTTGGCCGAAAAACGTGATTATGTACAATTTTGTTGTAACTTTTACGCGAAACTTTTGTTTTTGGGTCGATAGCGGCGAAACCATTGGTCGGAGGTCAAAATAAGACTAACGTTTTATTTAGGAAATAAGATGACCTACAAAAAAGGTCCAGTGACTTTTTACTATATATTTCCCTTAGTTTGACCGCAAAACGCGATTAAGTGAAAATATTGGACATTTTCGCCTAAAAATTTACATTCCGGGCTTGATAGCGGCTAAACGGTTGGTCGTAACTCAAAACAAATTTTAAACGGGATTTAGGAAATCACGTGATCTACAGAAAAGGTTCAGTGACTTCGGGAGTTGGCTGAGCGTTAGCTAAGCGTCAATAGTAGATAGGGACAGAGGAATATTTATTATGTTCACAGACACAATACCCTCTAAAAAAGGCCCAAGTGTGTCATTAACCCCCGGTAATATTAACCCCCCCCCCGGGATTTCCTGGTATGACCTGATAACCTCCTGTACATTCAACCCCCTGATGTGTTAACCCCCCTGGTAACATTAAACCCCCCAGGGAATTTCCTGCCATGACCTCATGTCCGAATTTTACCAGTCACCAAATCTCTTAACCCCCCCCCCTGGGAAGATCCTGGTATGACCAGATAACCCCTGGAGACTTATCCCCCGGTAACGTTAACCCCCCCTGGGAATTGTTCATATGACCAGACAATATCCTGACGAAATTAAACCCCCTCTTGTCTTAACCTCCTTAACATTAATCACCCACCCAGGGAATTTCTCGCCTTGACTAGATAGTCTCCTGGTGATATTAAACCCCCTGTTCGACTTAAAATACTGCCTTGAGGTCGGTTTTTATTATGTTTATACTAAACAATTCAAGATAGCTGACCCGTGCAGACTTTTCTCCCGAGCTCATTTCTGGCTAAACCATAGGTCGTAGATCAGATCTGAGGGCACAATCGAAAGACAAAATTAAATTTCCAACAAGAAAGGTCCAGTCACTTTTTGTCGTATCTCTAACGGTTATCTAATATATATATACAACCGCATGTGTAACTGACTGACTGACTGACTCACTCACTCACTCACGTATACTAATTCTAACCTACTTCCAGATGAGTTAGAGACTTGAAATTTGGTACACAGATAGCTTTCCACGTGTAACCACCAGGAAAATCCCGAAAAGTGAGAATTTTTCATTTTCAACCCCTCAAAAAAATTCCCAAAAAATCGCGCATTCTTCACCCCTGCAGGCATTTTTTGTAAGCCCGATAGCGGGCGAACCGTTGGAGCTAGCTCGGATCTGACGGAAAATTCATGGCAGGAATGAAGTGAACTACAAAAAAGGTCTAATGACTTTTTGCTCTATCTTCCATGGTTAAGCGACAAAACGCTCGAACATTTGAAATTCCAGAGATTTTTTCGATAAAAATAATGTTTCAAGCCCGATAGCGGCCGAACCGTTGGTCGTAGCTCAAATCTGATTGACCCATCAATTAGCAAATTGCGCGATCTACAGAAAAGGTCCAGTAATCTTTTGCCCTATCTCGATTGGTTTGGCCGAAAAACGTGATTATGTACAATTTTGTTGTAACTTTTACGCGAAACTTTTGTTTTTGGGGTCGATAGCGGCGAAACCATTGGTCGGAGGTCAAAATAAGACTAACGTTTTATTTAGGAAATAAGATGACCTACAAAAAAGGTCCAGTGACTTTTTACTATATTTCCCTTAGTTTGACCGCAAAACGCGATTAAGTGAAAATATTGGACATTTTCGCCTAAAAATTTACATTCCGGGCTTGATAGCGGCTAAACGGTTGGTCGTAACTCAAAACAAATTTTAAACGGGATTTAGGAAATCACGTGATCTACAGAAAAGGTTCAGTGACTTCGGAGTTGGCTGAGCGTTAGCTAAGCGTCAATAGTAGATAGGGACAGAGGAATATTTTTATGTTCACAGACACAATACCCTCTAAAAAAGGCCCAAGTGTGTCATTAACCCCCGGTAATATTAACCCCCCCCGGGGATTTCCTGGTATGACCTGATAACCTCCTGTACATTCAACCCCCTGATGTGTTAACCCCCCTGGTAACATTAAACCCCCCCAGGGAATTTCCTGCCATGACCTCATGTCCGAATTTTACCAGTCACCAAATCTCTTAACCCCCCCCCCCTGGGAAGATCCTGGTATGACCAGATAACCCCCTGGAGACTTATCCCCCGGTAACGTTAACCCCCCCTGGGAATTTGTTCATATGACCAGACAATATCCTGACGAAATTAAACCCCCTCTTGTCTTAACCTCCTTAACATTAATCACCCACCCAGGGAATTTCTCGCCTTGACTAGATAGTCTCCTGGTGATATTAAACCCCCTGTTCGACTTAAAATACTGCCTTGAGGTCGGTTTTTATTATGTTTATACTAAACAATTCAAGATAGCTGACCCGTGCAGACTTTTCTCCCGAGCTCATTTCTGGCTAAACCATAGGTCGTAGATCAGATCTGAGGGCACAATCGAAAGACAAAATTAAATTTCCAACAAGAAAGGTCCAGTCACTTTTTGTCGTATCTCTAACGGTTATCTAATATATATACAACCGCATGTGTAACTGACTGACTGACTGACTCACTCACTCACTCACGTATACTAATTCTAACCTACTTCCAGATGAGTTAGAGACTTGAAATTTGGTACACAGATAGCTTTCCACGTGTAACCACCAGGAAAATCCCGAAAAGTGAGAATTTTTCATTTTCAACCCCTCAAAAAAATTCCCAAAAAATCGCGCATTCTTCACCCCTGCAGGCATTTTTTGTAAGCCCGATAGCGGCGAACCGTTGGAGCTAGCTCGGATCTGACGGAAAATTCATGGCAGGAATGAAGTGAACTACAAAAAAGGTCTAATGACTTTTTGCTCTACTTCCATGGTTAAGCGACAAAACGCTCGAACATTTGAAATTCCAGAGATTTTTTCGATAAAAATAATGTTTCAAGCCCGATAGCGGCCGAACCGTTGGTCGTAGCTCAAATCTGATTGACCCATCTAATTAGCAAATTGCGCGATCTACAGAAAAGGTCAGTAATCTTTTGCCCTATCTCGATTGGTTTGGCCGAAAAACGTGATTATGTACAATTTTGTTGTAACTTTTACGCGAAACTTTTGTTTTTGGGGTCGATAGCGGCGAAACCATTGGTCGGAGGTCAAAATAAGACTAACGTTTTATTTAGGAAATAAGATGACCTACAAAAAAGGTCCAGTGACTTTTTACTATATTTCCCTTAGTTTGACCGCAAAACGCGATTAAGTGAAAATATTGGACATTTTCGCCTAAAAATTTACATTCCGGGCTTGATAGCGGCTAAACGGTTGGTCGTAACTCAAAACAAATTTTAAACGGGATTTAGGAAATCACGTGATCTACAGAAAAGGTTCAGTGACTTCGGGAGTTGGCTGAGCGTTAGCTAAGCGTCAATAGTAGATAGGGACAGAGGAATATTTCTTATGTTCACAGACACAATACCCTCTAAAAAAGGCCCAAGTGTGTCATTAACCCCCGGTAATATTAACCCCCCCCGGGGATTTCCTGGTATGACCTGATAACCTCCTGTACATTCAACCCCCTGATGTGTTAACCCCCCTGGTAACATTAAACCCCCCAGGGAATTTCCTGCCATGACCTCATGTCCGAATTTTACCAGTCACCAAATCTCTTAACCCCCCCCCCTGGAAGATCCTGGTATGACCAGATAACCCCCTGGAGACTTATCCCCCGGAACGTTAACCCCCCTGGGAAGTTGTTCATATGACCAGACAATATCCTGACGAAATTAAACCCCCTCTTGTCTTAACCTCCTTAACATTAATCACCCACCCAGGGAATTTCTCGCCTTGACTAGATAGTCTCCTGGTGATATTAAACCCCCTGTTCGACTTAAAATACTGCCTTGAGGTCGGTTTTTATTATGTTTATACTAAACAATTCAAGATAGCTGACCCGTGCAGACTTTTCTCCCGAGCTCATTTCTGGCTAAACCATAGGTCGTAGATCAGATCTGAGGGCACAATCGAAAGACAAAATTAAATTTCCAACAAGAAAGGTCCAGTCACTTTTTGTCGTATCTCTAACGGTTTAACCGCAAAATGCCCTCAAAGTCAAAAGTTTTTACGAATCCGGAAAAAAATCTATGAAAAGGTCAATTTTAAATCCCTTGTCATTTACTTAATGTCCGGACTTAACCATCACCGAATTCCGCTTATCCCCGAATTTGCAAGCGTTTACTTTGGGTGGGGTCTGGGGGCGTAGCCCCCAGCGAAGCCGAAGGCGGAGTCCCTATTATATATACAGCCGCATGTTGAAAAACTGACTGAACCCCTCACTCACTCACTGACACGATCATACTAATTCTAAAACATCAGTTCTAGGAAGTGCTGGAAACTTGAAATTTGCGCACGCCGACGGGATACCTTTTGCCGTGTAACCGACAGGAAAAGTCTGAAAACCGGGGAATTTTTACTTTTAAACCCCTCAAAAAAAAAATTCACTGAAAAATCGCCGACAGTTTCTTTACCCCTGCAGGCATTTCTTGTAAGGCCCGCCTAGCGGGCGAACCTGTTTAGAGCCTAGCTCGGGATCTGACGGAAAAAATTCAATGGTCAGGAATATGAAGTGATCTACAAAAAAGGTCCAGTGACTGTTTTTCGCTCATAATCCTTCCATGGTTTAGCGACAAAAACGCCTCGAAACTTTTGGAACATTTCCAGTATGATTTCTTTCGCTTAAAATGTTGAAGTTTCAGAGCTCCCGGATAGCGGCGCCCGAAAAGGTAGGTCGTAGCTCACAAATCTGATTGACCACCATCCAAATTAGTCAAATATTACGTGATGCTACCAAGAAAAGGTCTAGTGACTTTTTTTTTGCCCTAATCTGCATTGGTTTGGCCTCGAAAAAAAAAAAAAAAACGTGATTAAGTTCAAATTTTTTTTTTGTGAATTTTCAACGTGAAAAAACTTTGTTGTTTGGAGTCCGAATAGCGGCGAAAGAAAAAAAAAAAAAGTTGGTCAGAGGTCAAAATAAAAAACCAAAGGTCGGATTTTAGGATAATAATATTATCTAACAATAAAGGTTTAAGTTGACATTTTTTACTACTATCTCCATTAGGTTTCACCGGTCAAAAAACACCGTTTAAGTGAAAATATTTTTGAAAATTATTCGCCTATAAACCATTTACCTTTTCAGGGGCTCAGATAGCGGCTAAATACGGTTGGTCGTAGCTCAAAACAAATTTTCAACGGGAGTTTAAGTTCAGAATGGCAAGATCTACAAAAAAGGTACATGTAACTTTTTGCCCTATCCTCAAATGGATTTGGGCCTCGCATAACGCATGTTTTAAAGTATTGATTTTCTAATGTTTTAACGTGAGATTTTGTTTTCTGGGTTTTGTTTGCCGCCCAAACTCCTAAATTGTTAGCATCAGAATAAATAAAATTTGATTTTATTACTAATTTACACGACTCTACAACAAAAGATCCAGGGTCGACATTTTTGCTCTATCTCGATTTGGTTTCGGCTTAATAATAATGTAAATATTTCGTAATTTCTTTTTAATAACTTTGTTTATAGAGTCCATTAGCAGCCCAAAACAGTTTGGTTATAGGCTTAAAAAATTGTATAAAAACTAAAACAACATTAATTGGAATTCTTCAAATAAATGCGTTACTGTAACTTTTTGTTATATGTCTTGTTAATAATAGCCCGGAAATAAATTGCTATTAAATAGCAAAATATTTGTCGTGAATTGGCAATTTTTTGAGTTTTTATATTTATATGTAACTTAATATTTAGTAATTTCCGTTCCAGATTGGCTGTATTATACAGCTTGCTTTGCGTAGGTTTCACGATGTGTAATTTAAAACCCACATTATTTACAAATTTTTTCATCGGCCTGAGCGTTAGCTAATGCGTCAATAGTAGATAGGGATCAGACTAAATTTTTATTGTGTTCACAAGACACAAAACTACTCTTAAAATGGGTCCAAGGCTGTGTCATTAACCCCCGTTTACCCCCCCCCCCGGGGATTTTCCCTGGTATTGACCAGATAACCTCCTGAGTTAAAATGATACCCCCTGATGTGTTAACCCCCACGGGTCGGTTAAAATTAACCCCACCCCCTGGAAAAGTTCCTGCCATGACCTCATGTCCGAATTTTAACCTAGTCACCAAATCTCTTAACCCCCATCCCCCCCGCGGGAAGATTCCTGGTATTGACCAGACATAACCCCCTGGGAGGACTTAATCCCAACCGCGTCACACGTTAACCTCCCCCTGGGGAATTTGTTTCATATGGACCAGACAATATCCTGACGAAATTAAAATCCCACTCCTTGGTTCTTAACCTCCTTCAACATTCATATCACCAACCCAGGGTAATTTCTCGACCTTGACTAGATAGTTCTCCTGCGTGATATTAAAACCCCCTGTTCGACACTTAAAAAATACTTGCCTTTGAGGTCGGGTTTTTATTATGTTTATACTAATACTCAATTCAAGATAGCTGGACCCAGTGCATGACTTTTCCTCCCTCGAGCTCATTATCTAGGCACTAAAACCATCTAGGTCGTAGATACAGATCTGAGGGCACAATCGGTAAGACAAAATTAAATTTCCAACAAGAAAAAAACCGGGAATTTTTAGTATTTGAAGCCCTCTCAAAAAAATTCCCAAATAAAACACGCATTTTTTACCCTTGCAGGCTTTTTTTGTTGAAGCCCGATAGCGGGGGCGCGAATACGTTGGAAGCTATGCATCGGATTCTGAATAGAAAAAATTCATGGTCAGGACATGAAGTAAACTACAAAAAAGGAGTCCAGTGAGTTTAAATTTTTTTGCGTGTATCTCTCCATGGTTTTAAGCTCGACAAAACGCTCGAATATTTGAACTCATTCCAGAGATTTTTTCGGTAAAAATAATGTTTCGACGCTCCTGGATAGCGGACCGAAACGTTGGTCGTATTAGCTCAAATCCTGGATGTGACCCGTCAAATTAGCATAATCGTCGCGAATCTACAGACAAAGGTCAAAGTGATACTTTTTGCTTTCATCTCCATTGGTTTGGCCCCGGAGAAAAAAAACGTGATTATTGTCGAAATTTTTTTGTAATTTTCACGCCGGAAAAAACTTTGTTTTTGGGGTCGATAGCGGCGGAAACAAATTGGTCGGAGGGTCAAAATAAAACAAAGGGTGTACGAATTTAGGGAAAATGATCATTATCTACAAAAAAAAGGTTCAAGTGACCTTTTACATATTATCTCCATTAGTTTGACCGCAAACAAAAACACGATTATAGTCGAAATTTATTTTGAAATTTCGCCATATAAGATTTAACATTCCGAGAGCTTGGGATAAAGCGGGCCTAAACGGTTGGTCGTTGCTCAAATCAGTTTTTCTTGTGGATTTAAGAAAATTCACGTGGATCTACAACAATATATCGTTCAGTACACCATGTTTTGCCCTATCCTCAAACGGTTTGGCCGGCAATAACCGCGTTGACGCAGTTCTTTAAAGGTTTTGATTTTTTTTTGAGTTTTACGTGGGATTTTGTTTTCTGGGCTCTATTTCAGACGCTTCGAGACAATAATCTTAGTTCTAGCCTAGTATTTCAAAAATTTGATTTTAATACCCATAATACATGCGGAATCTACAACAAGAAGGTCTATGTGAACCTTTTGCATCTAATTTCTCTATGATTTAGCCGTTAAAACTCGTTGATTATATTGAAAATTCGACATCTTAAAAAACTTACGTTTCGTGCTTCGGATAGGGGCCGAAACCGTCGGGGCCCTAGCTTAAATGTAAAACTTTTTGTAAGTAGCTATTGATAGGAATCTACTAAAAAAAAAATGTGCCAAAGGCAGCATTTCTATCGTTTATTCTTTCCGGTTAAGGCTGGTAAAATGCTCCTAAATGGATAGAATTCTTTTGTCGTCACTTTTAGGCGTTATTTAAATTTTGGCAAACTATAATTAATGTTGATTCATGCTGGTTCCATATTGGACCTTATGTTACTACGTTAACGAGTGGCTAAAGTCCCCCACTCTACATACGGGATGTTGGCCTGAGCGTTAGCTGATAGCTTTCATTAGTAGATAGGGACAGAGTGTTCTTTGTTCTATATTTATGAAATAATTAGTTCTTCTGTCAAAAAACTCTGGCGTGGAATGATAATTTCCGATTAATTAATCCTTAAATATATATAAAAGACCAGGACCCCTGATCGAACGTTTTATTTTGATTAAATAATTTCCTTCGTGGCCCTAGACACACATTTTACTAGAAAAGTACCACGCTCGTTTCTTTTAACCCCCGAGGAAACATAAACCCCCTTTCCCGGGAATTTCTCGGGTTGATGAACTCCTGATTTAATTAACACCCCCCTGATCAACTTAATAATCTGATTAAAGGTAGTTTTTAATTTATTTTACACTAAATCTGTTTAAACAACAGCGCGAGACGATCGAGTCGCGCAGATGTGCGAGACTTTTATCCACAACGCGGTATTGTACCGACTAAAACGAGAGAATCCGTAGCTCACGTATAATCTTACGGACTACCAGAATCGAAAGATAAAAATTAATATTGTCCGACAAGAAAGGTCCAGTCACTTTTTTCTCGTATCTGCTATACGGTTAAGCCACAATAAAGGCCATTTGAAGCCTCATAAAATTACTTTTGGTTAAAACTGGAAAATTTCAATTAAATATAGGTCTAATTTAACTATGCCAGAGAATTATCCACACTTATCCCATTAATTTGGCCAAACACCCCCCATAAGGAGGGCGCTGGGGTGGTGTCATTAACCCCACGGTATAACATCTAACCCCCCCCCCCGGGAATTTACTGGTCGAATGACCAAAGATAACCTCTTGAGTAAATTAAACCCCCCTGATGTGTTTAACACCCCACCGGTAATCATTAAAAACCCCCTCCAGGAATTTCCAGCACTGACTCATGTCCACGAATTTTACTAATCACCAAATCTCTAACCCCCCTTGGGAAGTTCCTGTTATGACCAGATACCCCCTGATGTCTTAACCCTTGGTAACCATTAAAAAACCATCCTCCAGGGAATTTCCTGGCATGACGTCATGTCCGAATTTTACCTAATCACCAATAATCCCAATTCATATCCCCGAAAATTTTTTTTTTTTTTTTTATAGGCACTCCCCTACTTTGGGGGCCTGGGGGCGTTGAGCGCCCCAGCGATGCCGAATAGGCTCGAAGTTCCCTATTATATATACGCAGCCGCTATGTGTTACTCAACTGACTGACTGAATATATTGGTAATACAAATTCTAACCTACATTCTAGAAGTGCTAGGAAGAAACATGAAATTTTGCAACGCAAGTACCTTTTTGCATCGTCATAACCTCGGAGGAAAAGTCTGGGAAAAACCAGGTGAATTATTTACTTTCTGACAACTCCCTCAAAAAAATTTCCCGAAAAATCGGCGCATGTCTTTACCCTTGCAAGCCTTTCCCTTTGTAAAGCCCGATAGCGCTAGGCGAAACCGTTTTAGGAGCTTAGCTTTCGATTCTGACGAAAAATCGTTAGTCAGGAATGAATGTGAACAACAAAAAAGGTTCCAGTGACTTTTTGCTCTATCAATTACTCATGGTTAAGAAGCGACAAAACGCTCGATTACATTTGACATATTTTGAGATTTTTCGCTTGATAAAAAATTAATGTTTCGAGCCCGATTAGCGGCGATACCGTATGGTTCGTAAGCTCAAAACAGATTGAACCCTTCAATGGGATTAAGCAAATAAACGTGAATCTACAAAAAAAGGTCTGGTGACTTTTTGCCCTATCCTCCAATCGGTATGACCTGCAATTTACTCGAATTATGTGCAAAGTATTTGATGTCCACTTTTTACGTGAAAACTTTGTTTTTCTGGGAGTCGATACTGCGGCGAAACAAACTCCTGGTCGGGAGGTCAAAATAAAACAAAGGTTAGATTTTATTAGTACAATAATGCGAATATCTACTCAAAAAAGGTCAGTTTACTATTTACACTATATCTCCATTATTTTGACCGCAAAACGCGATTTAAGTGTAAATATTTGGAAGCATTTTCGCCTTTTTACAAAATTTTCATTTCCAGCCTTGATAGCGGGCCTAAACGGGTTGGTCGTAGCTCAAAACACGTCATTTAAAACAACTTTTAGTAAACGACGTGTTCTATAAAAAAAAGTCCAGTAAATTTTTGGCTTATCCTAAAGTGGTCTGAGCCTACAAAAACCTTTTTAAAATGGAAATGTATTTATTATCTTTTTAGATGAACATTTTGTTTCTGGAGGCAGTAGCAGCCGAACCATTGGTCATAACATAAATTCCTAAATGTTCAATAACTAGACCGAATTTTACCAATCACCAAATCTCTTAACCCCCCTTAGGGAAGTTCCCAGGATGACCAGATAACCCCCTGATGTCTTAACCCCTTGGTAACGTTACCTCCTCCCCCCCGTGGGGAATACACACACCACACAACCTCATCGTCCGGAATATTAACCTATCAATAAACAACTCTTAATCCCTAAAATAGGCAAACACCCTAGTTTTTACATCCTTTAAATAAGCCTGGAAAAAACTCTATAAATGGTAGAAAAAAAAACAAAAATATTTGGTCGTGGTTAGATTGGCAATTTTTTTGAGTTTTTTAAATTATTTATGTGCGATAAATATTTGTGTAATTCATTCCAGATTCATGACTGAAGCGGCACTTGCTTTGCTAGTTTAACGAAGTGATATACAACCCCACATGAGAAATTGGACTGAGCGTTAGCTAAGCGTCCAGTAGTAAGATATGGACCAGAGTGAAAGATTTTGTTTTGTTCCCGTAGACACACACCATACCACTCCCTAAAAATAGTCCCCAGTGTGTCATTTACCCCCGGTAACATTAACCCCCCCCCCCCAGGGGATTTCCTGGTATGACCTTGATAACTTCCCTGGAGTAACATTCAACCGCCCCTGCATGTGTTAACCCCCTGGTAACATTAACCCCCCCCAGCGGAATTTCCCTGTGGGCATGACTCTCATGTCCCGAATTGGACCAGTCAACTATCTCTCTAACCCCCCTGGGAAGGTGCTATCCCTGGTATGACAGGATAAACTACCCCGGAGTCTTATCCCCCGGTAATCCGTTAAAACCACCCCCTGGGAATGTGTTCATATGACCAGACAATATTTCCTCTCTGACGAATTTAAACCCCCCTGATGTCTCACCCCTCGGTTACATTAATCACCCCCCCCTGGGAATTTTCTCGCTAGTTTTGACTAGATAGTCTCTTGGTGACATTTTAAAAACCCCATGTTCCAACTTAAAAATACTGCCTTAAGGTCGGTTTTTTATTATAAGTTTATACTAAACAATTTACAAGATAGCTGACCGTGCAGAACTTATTCTACCGAGCTCCATGCCTGGCTAAAAACTACCATAGGTCGTAGATCAACATCTGAATGGGGGCACAATCGAATGATAAAATTAAATATTCGACAAGATAGTGTCCAGTCAATTTTTCACGTATCTCTAATCGGATTTAAGGCCGCAAAACGCCCTCCAAAGTCAAAATCGATGTTGGGTAAATCCGGAAAATTAACACTATGCTTATACATAACGTCACTCTGATCTTTGGTTTAAAACACAAATTCTTATTTGTCTCCAAATTTCTCGAACACATATAACTAACTCTTTCTACCCACATCAATTGATTTAATATTAACGCACACACATCTTTGGCTGAGAGTTAGCGAAGCATTACGACCCGTAAGATTCTCGGAGAACGGATGTACATAAAATTGGAAACTTCACGTCTTAATTTAACCAATAATCAGAAACTACGCTTATCCCCGAATTTTAAGCCCGTAACACCCAAATGTGGGGCCTGGGGGCGTAGCCCCAGCGAGCCGAAGGCGATGTCCTATTATTTAGTACAAGCCGCATGTGATATAACTGACTTGACTGATATATGTTAGATTACAAATTCTAACACTACATCTAGAAAGTGCTAGAAACTTGAAATTTTGCACCGCCAGGTACCTTTTGCCGTAATAACCAACAGGAAAAGTCTGAAATACCGCGGAATTTTTTACTTTTAAACCCCTCAAACATAAATTCCCCGAAAGAAAAATATCGCGCATATCTTTTTACCCATTGCAAGCCATTTCCTTGTAAGCACGCGATAGCGGTGCGTAACCGGTTTGGAGCTAGCTTCTCGATCTGACGATAAAATCGTTAGGGTCAGGAATATGAATGTGAACAACAAAAAAGGTCCAGTGACTTTTTTTATGCTTCTATCTTCCATGGATTTAAGCGAACACAAAAGACGCTCGAACGATTTGGGAACATTCCAGAGATTATTTTTTGATTAAACAATAAATGTTTTCGAGCCCCGATAGCGCGGCCCGAACCGGCTAGGTCGTGTAGCTCAAATCTGATTGACCCATCAAAATTAGCAAATTTACGTGTCGTGATACTACCAGAAATGGTCTGGTGTGACTTTTTTGCTCCTAATCTCCAAGTCGGTATGGACCGCAATACGCGATGTATGTGCAAAATTTATGTAATTTTTACGTGAAAACTTTTGTTTTTGGGTGTCGATAGGAGGTCGTTAGGAATAGCGGCGACGTAAACGAACGCGAAAAAAACTATTGGTTCGCGAGTCCGGAAGGACGGTTCAAAATAAACAACAAAGCGTTAGATTTTTTAGATTTATGTAAATAATATGATTCTACCACAAAAACGGTTCAGTTAACTTTTTACTTATAATCTCCATGTATTTTGACCGCAAAACAATAACGCGATTAAATTTTTTATTAAGTGTATTTTTTTATATTATTTTAAGATGAAAATATTTTGAGGAAAATTTTTCGCTCTATCAAATTTTCCATTCGCAGCCCTTGATTATATGCCGGTCTAAAAACACGGGTTTGGTCGTCAGCTCAAAACACGTCATTTAACAACTTTTAGTAAACGACGTGTTCTATAAAAAAAAGTCCAGTAACTTTTTGCCTTATCCTAAGTGGTCTGGCCTAAAAACCTGTTTAAAAGGAAATGTTTTATTATTTTTAGATGAACATTTTGTTTCTGGAGGCAGTAGCAGCCGAACCATTGGTCATAACTTAAATCCTAAATGTTCAATAACTAGACAGAATTTTACCAATCACCAAATCTCTTAACCCCCCTTTGGGAAGTTCCCAGGATGACCAGATAACCCCCTGATGTCTTAACCCTTGGTAACGTTAACCCCTCCCCCCCTGGGAATTCCTTGTATGACCTCATGTCCGAAATTTTACCTATCAATAAACCACTCATATCCCTTAATTAGGCAAACACCCTAGTTTTACATCCTTTAATAAGCCTGGAAAACTCTATAAATGGTAAAATATTTGTCGTGGGATTGGCAATTTTTTGAGTTTTAAATTTATGTGCGATAAATATTTGTGTAATTCATTCCAGATTCAGACTGCACTTGCTTTGCTAGGTTAACGAGTGAATACAACCCCACATTAGAAATTAGCTGAGCGTTTAGCTAAGCGTCAGTAGTAGATATGGACAGAGTGAAGTTTTGGTTTTGTTCACAGACACAACACCCTCAAAAATAGACCCCAGTGTGTCATTTACCCCCGGTAACATTAACCCCCCCCCCAGGGAATTTACTGGTAAGACCAGATAACCTCCTGAGTAAAATAAACCCCCTGATGTCTTAACCCCCGATAACATTAAACCCCCCCAGGGAATTTCTCGGCATGACCTCATGTCCGAATTTTACCAATCACCAAATCCCTCTCATCCCCGATTTTGCTAGCGTACATCAGATCTACCAATCACCAAATCCTTTAACCACCCCCGGGAATTTCCTGTTATGACTAGATAACCTCCTGAGTAAATTAAACCCCCTGATGGCTTAACCTCGGTAAGATTAACTTCCCCCCTGGGAATTTCCTGGCATGACTATATACACTCCTGAGCAAATAAAACCCCCTAAGCAACTTAAAAATGTTGACTTAGGGTAGGTGTTTTACTATATTTCCACTCAACAATTTACAATAGTTGACAGGTGCAGACTTTTACTACCACACTCTGTACTTCCTAAACCAGAGCTCGTAGCTCAAATCTGATGGCATAATCGAAACACAAAATTAAATTTCCGACAAGAAAGGTCCGGTCACTTTTTGTCGTATCTCTAACGGTTTAGCCGCAAAATGCCCCCTCAAAGTCAAAAGTTTGGACGAATCCGGAAAAAAAAATCAATAAAAAGGTCAATTTTTTAAATCCCTTGTCATTTACCTAATGTCCGGACTTAACCAGTCACCGAATTCCGCTTATCCCCGAATTTTAAGCATCTACCTTGGGGGCCTGGGGGCGTAGCCCCCAGCGAGCCCGAAGGCGAGTCCTAATATACTATACAGCCGCATGTGTAACTGACTCACTGATGGATGTATACAAATTCTAACCTCCTTCTAGAAGTGCTAGAAACTTGAAAATTTGGCACGCAGGTACCTTTTGCCGTGAAACCACCAGGAAAAGTCTGAAAACCGGGAATTTTTAGTTTTAAACCCCTCAAAAAAAATTCCCAAAAAATCGCGCATTTCTTTACCCCTGCAGGCGTTTTTTGTAAGCCCGATAGCGGGCGAACCGTTGGAGCTAGCTCGGATTTGATGAAAAATTCATGGTCAGGAATGAAGTGAACTACAAAAAAGGTCCAGTGACTTTTTGCTCTATCTTCCATGGTTAAGCGACAAAACGCTCGAACATTTGACATTCCAGAGATTTTTTCGATAAAAATAAAGTTTCGAGCCCGGTAGCGGCCGAACCGTTGGTCGTAGCTCAAATCTGATTGACCCATCAAATTAGCAAATTGCGCGATCTACAGAAAAGGTCTGGTGACTTTTTGCCCTAATCTCTATTGTTTTGGCCGAAAAAAACGTGATTATGTGCAATTTTTTTGTAATTTTTACGTGAAAAACTTTTGTTTTTGAGGTCAATAGCGGCGAAACCATTGGTCGGAGGTCAAAATAAAATAAAGGTTAGATATAGGAAATGAATATGATCTACAAAAAAGGTTCAGTGACCTTTTTACTATATTAGTTTGACCGCCCAAAACGCGATTAAATGAAAATATTTGGAAATTTTCGCCTACAAATTTACATTCCGGTGAAGCTTGATAACGGCTAGGACGGTTGGTCCCGTAGCTCAAAAAAAATTTTCAAATTGATTTAGGAAATCACGTGTCACGTGATATACAAAAAGTAGTTCTTCAGTAACATTTTGCCCTATCGTCAACCTGGTTTGGCCGCAGAACTCGTTTTAAAGTTTAGATTTTGAGTTTTACGTGAGATTTGGTTTTCTGGGCTCCATTTGCAGACAAAATCATAGTTCTAGCCCAGATTAAAAATTTGATTTTTAATACAAATATAATGCGATCTACACAAAAGGTCCAGTGAAATTCTTTTACTCTATCTTCCATGATTTAGCCCGTAAAACGTGATTATATTGAAAATTTCACTTAAAAACTTACTTTTCGTGCTCGATAGTGGACGAACCGTTAGCCCTAGCTTAAATGTAAAACTTTTTGTAAGTAGCTATTGATAGGATTTACAAAAAAGGCCCAGCAGCTTTCTATCGTTTATCTTTTCCGTAAGCCTGATAAATGCTTTAAATGGCTAATTCTTTGTCGTCACTTTTAGGTGTTTTAAATTTTGCAACTATAATTAGTGCGATTCATGCTGGTTCCATATTGACCTTGTATTACTACGTTAACGAGTGACTAAAACCCCCCTCCACATCGGGAGTTGGCTGAGCGTTAGTGAAGCTTCAATAGTAGATAGGGACAGAGTGTTTTTTTTTATTTAATTTTATGAAATATTAGTTCATTGTCAAAACTCTGGCGTGGAATGATAATCTTCCGCCGAAGTAGTAATTTGTAAATCCCCTGTATCTCCATGATCAACGTTCGTTTTATTTTGGATTAATAATAAATATTCACTGTACACATGTTCTCGTATAGCACAGGACGCACATTTCCCAGAAAAAGTAACACGGCGATCGTTTCTTATATACCTCCGATAACATTAACCCCCACCCCACTCACTCCTCGGGAATTTCCCTGGTTGAATTGAACTCCTGATTATAATTAAACCCCCGCTCACCTGATCAAGACCTTAAATTAATCTGATAAAGGTAGTTTTCACTTTATTGTTTACACTATATCTGTTTACACAACACTAGCCTGACCAGTGCAGACATTTTATCCCAAAGCGGGTCGTGTTTGTACCCGGACCTCCCTTAAACCAGAGATCGTTTTAGCTAACTAAAATGCATGCAGGGTTTTAAAATCTCGAATGACAAAATTAAATTTCCGACAAGGTAATGAAAGGTCCTCATGTCACCTTTTTTGTCTCGTATCTCTAAAAACGGTTAAGCCACGCAAATGGCCTTAGAGTCTCAAAACTTTGATTTTAAAACTGGCACATTCAATAAATATTAGGTTTCTAATATTATTCCGAATTCCCCTTATCCCCGAATGGGTGGCCAATACACTCCCAAAAGGGCGGCCTGGGGGGTGTCAAATTAAACCCAGGTAACATTACCCACCGCCCGGGACGGGATTTTTACTGGTATATGACCAGCATATAAACCTCCTGTGTACTGTAAACCCCCCTGATCTGTGTGAACCCCCACCGCGTGGGTAAACATTATACCCCCCTGGGGAATTTCCTGGCATCGACCTCATGTCCCGAATTTTACAAATCACTAAATCTCTTAACACCCCTTTGGGAAGTTCCTGGTATGACAAGATCACCCCCCTGATGTCTTAACCCCTGGGTAACGCTAACCCCCCCCCTGGGAATTTCATGGTATATTACATAATGTCCGATTTATGTGGACATATCACTAATTCATTCTTATTCCCGAATTTGGCAAACACCCTAAAGGGGGCCCGGCAACATTAAACCCCTCCAGGGAATTTCCTGGAATGACCAGACAATCTCCAGAATAAATGAAACCCCCTGATGTCTTAACCCCCGTTAACATTAAACCTCCCCTCAGGGAATTTCCTGGATGACCAGACAATCTCCTGAGTAAATTACACCACTGATATCTTAACCCCAACCGGAATTTCCTAGTATTACCAAACAATCTCTGGAGTAAATTAAAACCCTGATGTCTTAACCCCCGGTAACATTAACCCCCCCAGGGAATTTCCTGGCATGGCTAGAATTTATTTCTCTGATTTAACCTGTCACCGAATACCGCATATCACCAAATTTGGGAAACACCCAAAAGGGGGCCTGGGGGCGTAGCCCCCAGCGAGCCGAAGGCGAGTCAGTACTATACAAGC
>NW_025777259.1:0-87819 GCF_021130785.1 Homalodisca vitripennis
ATGTATTTTAAAACTTTTTTAAAAACTTTTTTAATTGCTAATTGGTGTTAAATTTTTTATAAACCCTAAAGGGCCGTTTTTAGAAGAAAAGGGCGGGGAAAGGGTAGCGTTTTTAAAGCAACTTTGTTTTTTTTTAAATTAAATTTAAAAAAAAAATTTAAAAATTTTGGGGGCCCCGAAAATTGGGTTTTAAATTTTTAATTAAAATTGGGTAAAAAGGGCCCGGGGGTTTTAAAACAAACCCCCTTGTAAATCCTTTGGGCCCAATTTTAAAGTACTGGTAGTTTTAAATTGTTGGGAAAACGGGTTTGACTCCCTTTAAATTTGGGATTACTTTTCCCTTGTTCCCCGAGTATTGTTCCCCGGGTTTTGTTTAAAGCTGGACCAATGAGAGAACACCGGGGATGTCCTGCAAAGTTGTTTGGGAAAAGGGAAGAAAATTTAAACTCCCGCTCAGAATTTTTCTCCCTTTTTTTTTGGTTTTTTTTTCGTAAAATTAAAGTTGATTACATTTGCTTTCGGTTTCAAAAATTTTTTTTTCCGCGGGGGTTTTTTTGAGGAAAGCCCCCAAATTATTGTACGTTTTATTGAAATATTTTCCAAATCTGTTATTAAATTAATTTTGTTGTCTTTTTTATTAAAAAAAAAAATTTTTATTCATAGAAACTACATAGAAATTCAAAAACTTTTTCTCGAAAAACAATAGAGCATATTGAATCTACAATTTAAACTTTTTGGTTCATACTTCCCAAAAAAAGGTGAACTAAATTTGAACTTTTTTTAATAATTTTTAATTGAGTTTTTGGAAAAGTAGTAAATTTTTTAAATTTATTTAAGGGAAAACTTTTTATTGTGAATTAAAAATTTGGAAAATTTAATTGAAAAACCCAATTAATTGTTTGAGAGAGTTTGAAATTCTAAATTTGGCATAGACTTAAAAGATTGGGGTCCAAATAGTTTAAAGGAAGTTTAAATTTTTTTTTTTTTGGGAATTTTGAGTAAAATTAAAGAAGTGAACTTTTTTTTTTAGTTTTTTTCCAATTTTTATTTGATTTTTTTTTTTAAAACCCTTATTATTTTTTTTTGAAGAGAGCTCTGTTTTTTGGGTTTTATAAAAGGTATTTGTTTAAATTATTTTTTATTTCTTGAAAAAGGAAAACTTTCAAATTTACTAAAGGGTTTTTAAATTTCTTTGTGGAAAATTTGAGGGGAATTAAAAATTCTAAAACTTTGAACTTTTTTAATTTTGGGCCATTTTAAAATAAATCCTTATTTGTATTTAAAAACTGAGATTTTTATTTTAGCCCAAACCAGATAATAATTAATAGTTAACAAATTTGAAAAAATTGGGAAACTGAATTTTTACTGGGAAAGCTTACAAATCAAACAATATTTTAAAATTCGTTGGTTGTTTTCATTGATAATTTAAATTATTAATACTCGGAATTTTAATATAAACCCAATCCAAGTCGTTTATAAATCCCGGGAACTAATCTAAGGTTTTACCCTTTACACTTTGAGGTTGTTTTAAAGGGAAAAAATAATTTTTTGGCACTGCAATTTTAATGATGCGTGTTTTTATAAAAGTACACACATTTTTTTTTTTTTTAAATAAGAAATTAAAAATTTGACCCTAAAGGGAAATAAAAAGGTTAAAAACATAGCTCATAGTCAAAATTTCAATGTTTTATTAAAATTATTTTCACCCTGGGTTTTTGTGACCAAAAAATTTTTTCCCTAAATGGCTTTTTTAAAGGGAAAAGGGATACTGGAGTTGTAGCTAACAATGCGATAACCCTATTTAAAAAGGTTTTTAGTAACATATTTTTATTCATTCTGAAAAAATTTTACGTTGTTCATATAACTATTTTTTTTAACCCGGGAAAGTTTTTAAAACATTAAAAATGGGGAAGAAAGTATATTTTAATTGTAACATAGTGATTTTAAGTTTTAAAAGTTCCCCCAAATGGTCACTTTTTTTTTTTGGGGGGATTGCCAAAATCAAAAAAAAATTCTTTTTTTATTGAATTAAACTTGAAGTGTTAGTAGTAAACTTAATTAGGGTTTTAATATTAAGCTATGTCAAATATGCCAGGATTTGTCTTTTATTGTATTGTGGATTAAACCAGGACACTGGCGGTGAAAATTTCCCAGACAGGTACGTATTATGTAAACATTGTTAGAAATTCAGACACTAAACTTCTTAACACGGTACATTTGGAAAGTTTGGTGGACACAACAAAAGTCTGGATCTAACCACTACACAGACACATCCAAACTAAATTATTCAATGTAAATTTTCATGTGTATGAGATACTGTAATCTATGTATTAAAATTCAGAGTACAGGTAATGAGTGAGGTCAATTTCATTGGGTTTTTTAAATATTTATTGGCTGCCATTATATATGTGGTACATTTTGGGCCCATTTGAGTTTAGTTAAAACTTAAATCTATTACTCATATTGATTTTGAGGAGACACACAAGTTGTAGTTTAAATCGGATCTTCTTAGCCCAGCATAGTTTAAAAATAGTAGTAGAGATTAGTTTTCAAAAAAACTGGTTTGGGAAACGTAGTTCAAGAGAGACCAAAGCTCTCAAATCTTCCGAAATCCGAGGTACATTGTAACACATTGGGTAGAAAAAATCTTCTGTCCTATCTGGTGGCTGAAGAGACGAAACAGCAGGATTTTCAGTTGAAGATTGAAGAGCCTAACTCTCTCTTAGAGAAAACCCATCCCAGTACAGTGATTAGGAGACTAAACTCTACTATGTATTATTTATAGTTATCCTCCAATTTTTGTTTCTTTCTTATATAAGGCCACAAAACTACTTCAATTTTATTTTGTTTTGGTTGGGTTATAATTTTTAATTGTAGATAATATATAAGATATATATATATATATAATATATATATATATATATGCAATGAATTTATAAATAACAATACGGCCTCATTTCATGTAAATCATACAATTATTTTAAAAAGCCTATACCTTTCCTAGTTATAAAAACATCTAAAATTATCTCAAAAGTTATCCCCATCATAACACATTATACTCGTATCTGAAAGCATATAGTGTCTAACTATAAATATCTAGCCTCAACAACTAACTAATTTTAAAATTTAATTTTTATAAGGTACTTTCCTTTGGGATGGACACAAACATAGATCAGAATTTCCACTGATTATATTCCTTTATCACTTTTACTATTGGGGTGAAACAATAACTGTTACCCACAATTTAGCCTACAGTGTTTACCTCTGTAGTGGAATATAGGATAAATTTTAGATGAAAGGGGGTTAACATAAAAAAAATAATGCATGGTAATGGTTCACAGTAATGAGGTCAAATTGTGTGAACGTGCCCAGAGACTTGTTCACATGATCATATTTCCAGAAGAGATTATCGTCGTCACACAACGATTGGTCAAGTTTTTTAATTTAGAAGTAAAAAGGATACCTGATCGAGAGTCCTTGACGGATCAACAAAAGTGGTGAAAACTACAGGCCATTTTCCCATATCATAACCTATCAGCTGAATCTCTCTTTATTGACGTTTATATACAAACAAGTATAAAAATTTTTTTTTTTAATTTCAATATCTTTAGAGTACATGTCTAGCAAGTAAGTTTTTTTCTTCCTTTGTTTATATTTTTTCCGTTCAATTGCATACAGTTTTTTATTCAAGTAAAGGAGTTAATTTAGCACTTTAGTTGAAATTTGTAGGTTGTATATATTCTGAGCCTTGGTAGAAGACCTCCTCAGTGGTATTCTAAATGACTGAAACAGCTTATCATTTGTTTCGTTTTTATACATCACATGGAATCGACTGTAACAGAAGCACAACGATTGTAGCCACCGATAATATAAAACCTGTTTTGCTGGCATTCGAATTAATTTATCTGACTTGTGAACATTAAACTAAAATGAGGACTTTGTAAAAAGATTTTTTTTCCAATTTTAAGTTTAATTTTAACTTTACTTTTAAACATTTGAAGTTAGTGTATATACCGTTGTTTCTTTTATACATCACATGGAATCGACCTGTACAGTAAGCACCACGATTGTATGCCACCCCGAGTCATATAATAACTGTTTTTGCTGTCATTCGAGATTAATTTTTTTTTGTTTATATTTTTATATTATCTGAACTATGTAACAGTTAACTAAGAATTATGACTTTGGTAAAAAAGATTTTTTTTCTATTTTAAGTTTTATTATAAACTTTACTTTATATACATTTGAAGTGTTAGTGTAGTACAAGTTGTTTTTAGAGTTGCAGGGGGCATTAGGCGTTACTAAAATTACGAAGATTATGGCAGTGTTAAAGAGAGCTAACAATGAAAGAGAGTTGGAAAGCACCATAACAAAATAAAAGCTGCCTCTCCTCAAGAAATAACGTTACTTACCTTTTCCTAAGAAGAAAAAAAGCCCACAGTAAAGAGAAACTGTAAAATCAAAAATCTTAAATTTCCCCATTAAGAATTACAAGCTTTTTGAGAATAGGAAAGTTACAAGACCTGTTAAAATGAATTTTTTAAAGAAATCAATTGTGGCTAAGTTCTTAAGCAATCTAAAAGTATTCTCCAGCTGAAAAAGAGAAAAAGTAAAGTCTTTTGAAAAAACTCTTCATAAAAACTGAAATAATCAGACAATCCTCCGTCGCTTGAATGCCGAGATCCAAACCAAAACTTAACCAGCCTCATCATTACGTCCTCCAACAAAATAATATGTCCCAGCATGTGAGGAGGACTACAAGGACCCTCCAGATTGGATTCAGTGTTTAAAACGTTGTGAGGGGTTGGGTGGCATAGAAGCAATGGTCATAATTACAAATGGGGGGGCGAAAAGGGCAAAATTTTATGTTTGTGACCTAATTATTTCAAAGCTCATTATTTTAATGTAATTTTTATTAAATGAACAGTATTTTATGGACCTCATTGAAATCTCAAGAAATATTAATTCTTTTGGCTAGTTTAAAATTGTACATTTGCAAACTTTAGAGCACCCCCATTCAAAACAAAAATAATTCAAAAAGAAAAACTTTTTTTTTAAAAAAACCACGGAAAAAAAACCCTTTTTGTAGCTTAAAAAACGTGTCCCTTTGAAATAGACAAATTAACAATATAGGCCATTAAAGTAAACTTAAAAGTATTTAAATTTAAAAGTGGAGGTTTTTTTTTTTTTTATTCTGAGAATAAATTTAAAAAGTTATAAAAATACACACTTTTTTATTGTTATTTTTGTTTAACGCCTTAAAGTGGACATGTTTCTTGCCCCACAATTACTTCTATCATACTTTATCTTTATATGTTTTTATTAACTCGTGTTTACAAATTAATAGATATAATTCCAGAAGAACAGTTACACTCTAGAATTTGGTCTTTATTAAAGTTTAGTTAAGATCTTCCTTGATAATATAGTTATAGTACAAATGTTATTAATTTGTAATAAATAATGTCATAAAATTCCAAACAATACCAAACATTCAAGTAAGTAGCACTGTGGATGAAATAAACAGCCCTGCATGTAGCTTCTAAACAGACACAATTCTATTTTACAGTCATGTGAAAACCGTTGAAATATTAGTTTACTATATTTTTTGTTTTATAATAAACCATACTGGGGATTAAATAAAATGGTATTATTCAAATCTATAGTAATCAAATATCCTGTCATTTTTTAAACTGTCTTGCAGAGATTAGCACAATCAACAGCAATGACAAGACAAACATACAGATAAGCATACGGTAAATACCAGGAACCTATAAAAATTTGTCCACAAATCTATAGTTAAGTTACTTCTATAATAATACTTGATACTTTTCTGGAACTAGAAGCAAACAGATATATCAACACATTTTACCAACTCCAGACACAGCAAACCCTCCAGAGCAGCTAAACGTAATACCGGGACCTTAGAAATTCTGGTATTAAGTAAATTCTATTAAGTGATACTTTCTGATAAGAGCTAAAACAAACAAGACATCAATTTCAAGTGACACGATCAAATTTATGTACAGGTGAGCGGCAATTGTAGAGTCCCAGAACAGGAGTTGTAGATTTTGAGAAGTGAAGCATTAATTATTAAGGAAGGATATCTACTTTTGAGCATAACACCAACTCTAATTTCTATTCATAAAGTAAATTGGTCTCTCTTAATTTAGTTTAAAATACAAACCGTAGAGCTATTTTTTAAGAGCATTCATACCTTTCTTAAGTGTAAAGTTTTGTATTCTTGTTATAAGCAAGTATAGGTTGGGTTTTGGACTTTAAAAGAGTCGAGATACAACTTTTTAAATAAAAAAGCTATGTAAACACAGTAGACCGTTTATAATTATTGGTTTTGATTTAATGGAAGCCAAGGCGAATGTAACCTACAAAACTTGTTCATATTTGTTTTTATTTGTATAATGAAATATTTCACTTTATTTATTACAAAAACTATTCTTTGAGATTGAGTTTTTTGAACAGGTTATATTTCAGGATTATAAAAATATAGTCCTTTTACTTTAAGCTATGACTAATAATGAATTAACAGATGTTGTGGGATTGTTATTTTCAGTACCAACTTTGATCCAATAGCAAATATCATCCATGAGTTGTGGAAACTTAAACCTCTAGAAATTATTGAGTGTAGTTAAATATTATCAATGAACATGAACTTTCGGTTAAATTGTGTTTAAAAAATGGCTGAAGATTTCTTGCTTTAAAAATTAACCCCAATATTTTAGACAAAACATACCAAAATGAAGATTGTTGTGTTATCTGTTTACAGTATCACATGCGGGAACTAACTAATATTCTTATTCTTAAGCATTCGGAAATGTGGTAGGTCGCTACCAAAAATCAATAAGTAGCAGCTTTCCTCCTTAATTGAATGAATTTCAAAGCCCATTTAATAAAATTATATTGTGAATATTTTGTATGATCAGCATGCAATATCTAATTACACCATTTTTCACAAAGCGATCATATAGACTAATTGCCATATAGAATATTTTGATCAGTTCCTTATAGATTCAGACCACATGTTATAACAAAAATAATGAACAAATAACCTATCACACAAGGTGATTTATAACAGTAGTTACAAGCCCATTAATATGTTTATATGGGTATTGTCCAATGATCCTCTGTGGAAACTATGCGAAAACTAAATAAATACGGACACATTTAATACCTTTTAAAAATTAACACAAGTATGAATTATACAAGCAATAATTTATATTGTGGTTAGCATTTCTGCTTAATGTACAATATGTAAAGTGCTCAGAAACTTAATATTGATACGGAAATTGTGTAATTAAAAATTTTTCAGATTCAAAATTATCTTTGACTTTTTAACTTCTCTAATTGATTGTTAATTACAGTAATGCTTATGGTAGTGCAAAAGCACCGAGTTTTTGAAATATATGTACATTTTTAATTATCAACAAAGGGTCGCATAAAATCTAACTATTATAATATTTGTCAATTTGTATTATCCATCAGAATCGGATCTGTAGTTAGTAAAGCGATTCAAGAAATGTGTAAAATCTCACCAAATAAACACCTAAACTAATTTTAATCTAACAGATTTCATTTATTAATCTGTAATAATCCGGTATACAATCTATATTATCATCTGATACTCCGCTCTTGATCAAAAATGAAAGGTGGCATAGACAAGCGAAAGTATGTAGAAGGAGATTTCCATTCTCTTAATATGATAACAGCATTCTTCAGTAAGAAGTGGTTATAAACAGACACTTTTTCTTATCTATCCTAAAGATTTACAGTCCGCTTATTTAATAAATTCGCTATTATTTTTATATTAAATTTGTATTTTTTTTTTTTGGTTTTTATTTTTTGATTGAGTCTTTACTTACTGCCCTGTAAGAGTAAAAAAAAATCCTTTAACATTGCCGTATTAGATCTTTTTAACTGCGGTATTGAGAGAATCAATTATGGTACTGATTGGAAAGGAAATCACTTCCGTCACAGTATGTTGAAAGGAAACCGGTAACTTCACAATGTTATCCCTGTTTTAAAATTGACCTACACAGTTGACGAAGTTTTAACATGATTTAATTCAGCTCAGCAAGATAAATTTAGTTTCAAGATGCTGCGAGTTGAGATAACTGCCCTGCCAATACTCCTATGAACATTAGTTTGTCATAATCTGAAGCAGTGCTAAATGAAGACATAGACTCAAACACGTTAAGAAGGAGAACCGCTCACATGCCTGTTCACAAGAATTATTTCTAGATTTCCTCTTTCAAGTAATTAAAACATGTACTGAAACTTAATTTTGTTATACTACTCCCCGAAAACATAAATATCATTGATGGAAAATCCAGCAGCACAGTTATCCTTTTCTCTCAAGTAGTACATAAAGATGGGAGATATCAATAATCCGTTGTCAAGCATACCCTTGTTGTGAAATTCTATTCGAAGAGGATTCTTAATATTAAAAACTATTAATTGTATAACTTTTTTTTATTAGACAACTGTAAAATTCCTGTATATATATTTCAATTTTATTGGACACATACTCTACTATAAAATTTCGTTATAACCAAAGAGTTTTTACTATATTGAGGTTATCAATGTTTAACAGAAATTTTAAATACAGTTCCATGCTGAACTAATAATTTTAATATAATTAAAAGAGAATTGGTTTCTAAAATGTTTCCTTTGGCTTGAAAATTGAGCTCATTAGATGTACCCTTGTATGGTTCCTTGTAGAAGAGTCCAAAAGAATTTTTATACTCAGGTGAAAACATTTAGTTCCATTACTTTTTCTTGGTAATTTCTTTTTTTACTTTATTTTAATTCATTCATCTGATTGTAGTAAGTTTTTTTTTATTTATTCTATGTCAAAACAGTCAAAAGCAAAGCCCCCCTAGTTCCTGTCTATATTGTTGCTGTATATGAATGATTGTAAAAGTATTGTAAAACGGTATTTAGAACTAACCTAGTGTCTAAAAGTATTGTTATCTGTATATCTGAATTGCGTCTCATTAATAGCAAAGCTTATAGTATTTTCTTTTTAATAAGGTGACACGATTGAAGGGTTTTTAGTTTGAGTATATGAACATGCCTGCTTATCAAAATGAACATATTGAAAATCGTATTTTGAGGTTTTTAAACATACTAAGTGGGATATTGGTTAGAAAATAGATATAACTGTCCAAATAATCTTGTTTCTTTTAAGATGGTTTAAATGTTGTAAAATGATAAGTATACAGTGTATGATAAAATTAATTTACTTTATAAATATTTAACCAATAAAGTATAAATGCAATATTTCCGTTTATAAGTATTACTAAAGATCTAGTCAATAATGAGACCTGCATCATAAATACCAATGGTAATAGGCATGTAACAAAACCAGTGTATTGAAAATTAGTGTTTAAAAGTGGATACAAAGTTTTAGATAAGATGTTATATAAATATTTATTTATATCTTTTTTTTGTGTAGGTTATTATATAATCAGGAATATTTATATTTAAAAAAAATATGGCACCTTACGTTTATAAATATTATATCAAGAGATGGTGATACTAGGTGCGAAACCATACTATGAGGTAACTAAAGAATTTGTACAGAAAAGGTAGGATAAGTACTGAACTTGTTTTAAATACTCAGTTTTAGTTATTAAGATAAGTTTCACTAGAAAATACAAGTCAAGAACAAATCTAAAAATAAAAATATTTTTCAACTTATTTCCAATTTTTTTTCCTTAGGGCTGCAACTCTGGACCTTGGATGCAGATCTCCTCATGATTTGAGTGTGTGGGCTGTTTTTTGAGTTGTGACATTGAAGTCAGAACAACAATGGAGCAACATCGCTGTGAACAAGGGATAATAGAGTTTGAATCTTAGTGACTAATTATAAAATACAATGGGAGTTAATTGATTGGAGTTATGGAAACATTGAAAAACAACTGTCTAGTTTTTTATCCGCAAGTGTTTGTAAAGAACTTTCCTTTGTTGGTACTAAAGGATTTTCAGTTAATAATATTTCCTTGGTTTTATGCTAAGATTGGCTACTTACTATCTGGTAAAAAGCTGAACTGTTATTTTAAACAAATGGATAAAACATTAGTTAATATTAAATGCTGACGTCTAGTTTGGTAGTCCAATGGCACATTAATCCTTTGTACACACACACACATGTCAGCGATATCTAACAATTACAAAATGTTTATGAAAGCTACCCCACAGTGAAAACTGGATTGGTATAGTCTCCCAAACCAAATCCAGAAAATACTGTGGGCACTAGTATATTACTAAAAAAAGATTTGTTTAGTGAAGTGAGGATTAGAGAGTCCATACAAGACTGTTGTATGGCCTTGCTGTCTAGTGGTGACTTTTATATGCCTGTCCTGCATTGGAGTGCTATAATCATGTGTAATATTATCAATAGTAATTGAAGGCACTGAAGCAAAGTTTTTATCTAAATGGGGATAGATAATAATAGGGGATGTTTTTTCCTAGTAATATAATGTAATGTTCATGATAAAAAGAGCACATATAATAGCAGTATATAATTGTTCATTAAAACATTGGTAAATTTAACATAAAGAGTACTACTAGCTTCCTGCCTGAGACTCAAACCCAGGAACCCGTGATCTACTCCTCACCAAGCCGCTTGAGTACACTACCACTCACAACACAATATCCTGTTATTTTAATTTATGCTTTAACTAGTTTTGTATTTTTTGTAGACACAAAGAAATTAATAATAAGTCAAATGCCAACGGTCCGGTTGTAATTTCCTCCTCACAATCTGCTTACAGACTCCCAAATGCGACAGAGGGGTGGTACTAAATGGTTGAACTGTTTTTGGCCGTATGTAATGAGAGTTTTAGACTCTTGGTTGTCGATGTTAGAAGTCGTGGTCCTCACTTTTTGGCTTTTTTTCCCAATTTACATTTCTCTACCTCGCCCAGCCGTGCGATCAGCAGATCTGAAAAGGTTTCGTGCGAGATTCCAGATTCTTACTCTCGCCGGAGACTGCGGAAATTGCAGCATAATGCAGACGTATTAGTACTTCAGTACTTAGTACTACTGTCCTACCTGCTTATAGGTAACAAGAGAGCCATTTCGTTGAGAGAAGGGTCGTTGGCAATTTGATCCAAAACATCCTCAGCATCATCAGTAAGTCATTTTTTAACTGTGATAGAGGTTTGATCATAATCTCACCCTTACTGGGATGCTGTTCAAATTACTTCCCATAGAAGGCAGTGGAGTCTTTGCTGCTTCGAGACTACGATGTTAACATGGTCCACAAGGTTCTCAAATTTTATAGAGAACCACAGTATCCTCAGCAAGAAACTCTTATGTATCAGCGGCGAAAGTTCTCTCAATCGAAGCCCCCGCGCTAGCAATTTTCCAAAAGTTTGGAAGTTTGGAAAGAAGTGTGCCTTACTCTTCTTTATGAGGTCCCAGGCATTTGCAAATAGCCTACCCCGAACATATTACAAAGTATTATACTCCCTAGATTTTTTGTTCCTATCCTTTTAAAGATTAAAGATGAAAGGCAAATTTTTTAATCCATAACAATCTTAGTATTTGTTGGGTGCAGAGATTACCATTTAGGGTATTGGAGAGCCGGTTCTAATAACACTATATCTTCCCACGTCTCATGGTGGGTGGTTAATTATATATAGTTCTGTGGTTGTGTAGCGGTTTATATTTGGCTGAGCAGTAGAGGCGACTGGACCATTTGGGAAGAGGCTGTTATTGGCCTTTTCCGGCAGAGTGGAAGTAGACCTTCCCGAGGACCGGTGCTTGTAAGGCTAGTTGGGAAGGTAAGCTCCCATATTAATATTTATTAATTAAGTGTTTTTGGAAGTTTTTGCTGAGGCATAGTATTCTCCCTTCTATCTACCATGTGCGGCTAAGTCCTAACGGTATATATCGGCCCCTCACTGATGAGGATCCAAGAGATGAGTTGATTTCCTGCCTAGTCATACTCGTTCACATCATGGCGTGGGGTCGGGCATGAGAACCTTGAGCGCTCTTTAGCGCTGCTGCGGAAGGACGGCCACACATGATGGTTACATTTTTCCATCTAGTCAACTATCTGGTTGATAAACCCTCAGCTTTGGCATCTTATTTATTTATTTGTTATTAGTTTATTGTTGCCATTATATAATAGTTTATTATTTTGTATATTTAATTTAAAGGTTAGTTTTAGATATTAAGTTTAGTTATTTTCTTGGATTTTCATTAGGAGCGGGCACCGCCCTTAGAGCCGAAGGATACCGGGTGGAAATTTGGGCATTTTTTTTCTTGTTTCAGAAATTATGGCGTTTTCTAAATTTTTGTATGCAGGTGCAGCTCTGACGGACAGCAGATTGTTTGAGGATATAGCTACATGACAAGTGGGCACTTTTATTTTTTTATATTATTTGTATAGTATTATATATATACATATAATGTTTTAATATTGACAGGACTAGGTGTGTTTTCGTATGTAAAATGAACCCTGAGTATGCTGACCACGGTGTTCATTTTTATTTTACCTAGTTTTTTTGATACCGGCCATCCAGCCGTTCGCGCTACCATGGGCGTCCAAGCGGGCGAATTCCGGCTAGATGTTTGCTGTGGGAGTGTGCGATCGCTGCGTGGCGATGTAACCCGTGTTTCAAATTCAATGGATAGCAGAGCGTGGTTAGCTGCTCTCCTCAAGCTGTCTCTTCAGTTCCTAGGTTTTTGTTTGTTGGTGTAGGGTATAAGTGGGGGGGGTTTTTTTTTTTTTTTTTTTTTTTTTAGGTAGGGGGAGGTTAGAGTACACCAAACCTTTTTTTCATTAGTGAGCTCGACCCTATCACAGGATAAAACCCGGGTTGGAATTGGTTTATGTGTCCTTTGCTTCCTTTACCTATGCAGACTTACACCCTTTGCAGGGAGCAAGGGACTTCTTAAATTGCATTAACCGCTTAAATTTTAGTCTAGACTGTTTAAAAAAAAAACTTTTTCCCCGTAGGCTACTGCTTCTCCCCTACTCAATGTGTTGTTATTAGTGTTATATTTTATTGCTTTCTGTGGTTTTGTAAGTGTTGTGGTTAGGTGTACATTTGCAGGGTATCCTTCTATATAGGTGGCAAGTGTATTAAAGTTCTTCTCAACTTGGACCCTCGTCAGTTGGTAAAGCCTTTTGTGAGTTGAGATCCTAGGGGCACATTAGGTTATCTAAGTAATATTTTTTTGGCGTACGCTCCTTGTATGGATTTTATTGTTTTTATTTATTTGTCTTAAATTGTTTGGTATGGAGGCTATTTTTTTTTTCTCTTGGTGCCCTGAACATCTACGCAAAATGCCCGAATGTTGGTTTTCTGAGGTTCCCTTGGCGAGAGGACAAGAAGCCCGAGGGAGATGTGTGAGGGCATTAAGAGCTCAAATTATTTCAGGGCTTGTATTAGAGCGTTGGAGGATCCAGCAGCTGAGAATGCCAGAGTTCCAAATTAACCACAGAAATGTGTGATGTTTTGTTAAAAACCCGAAAGGAGGTAATTGGAAAGACGATTATTTAATTTTTGAGTCCCACAACTTGGCGCCTCCCATGTCCGGGGGGATCAGCAAAGAGGCTAGATTGGCATCTCAGCTTTTACATTGGCGGTGACAGAATAGTTTATACTTATGTCGGCTCCTAGTTTATGTAGACTCTGAAATTAAAAGAGTTTTGTGGGCTTTTTCGGCCAGTCAATATAAAATTAAAACAAGCACGCTAGAATGGTTTGTGAGTGAGGGTGCGCTCGGTGAAGGAGAAGGGGGTACTATTTACCGCTGTCACTCACTACCAACGGAGGTTTCCCACTGACCAATTACTTTTGCTAAACCATCCCTCCAGCTATCCTTCTTTCCAGAGTCCTCCCCAGAGATTACTATGATCTCACCCCATCCGATGGGGTAGTGGCCCCTCCTGAACCGGCTGCTGAGGCTAATCATCCTATAGTTGTGCCCTTTCCTTTTCTAGCTTTGGCAAAACTGCCGTACATACCTTTGGGGCAGTGTGATTACAACACTTCCCCCAGAGGTCTGATGGACTTGACAACTAATATTACTTATCCATTTTCTTCTGGAAGATTTAATTAAACTGGAGGAAAAAGAATTTCCTGGTATGCACAGATGGCCATGCATTATGCAGATTTTTAAGCGGCAGTTTTTCCTTAAGTGCCCCTTTTTGATTGGATCAATCCGCCATTCTTAGACTGTGCCTTACAGAAGAGGTTGGCCAAGTGGTCCCCCCCCCGGGAAGAGAAGGAGACCTTTGACCAGCTTTCCAACGACCGAGATATTGGATGTGTTGCTTTGTACCTGCCCTCGGGTTAAGGGAGCGGCATTTGCGGGTGTGAAAACGCGTTGATTATCGTCCTCCAGGCCAACCGAGAAATTGAGAACGTTGAGGAGTTTCGCCATTTTGTCCGGGTGAGAGATACGTGGATGTATGCCCGGGTGTTGCCGCTTTCGAGCCTTTGAGCGAAACCGGGAGTTTTGAATGTCGCCCGTGGTGTTGCGCTTGAGCATGTGAATCGAAACGGAGTGGGTGATCGGTGCCTTAATATATTGGAGGGCAAAATTAAACCTGATCAGAACGCTCGTTCTCCCGTTTGGGGGGGATGTGTTTTTTGTAGCCCGTCCACGCATCTTTTTGCGGATTTGGAACCGGCTCTCCATCATCTCTATGAGGGGTTTCAGTGATGCGGATGACGATCAAAAAGGGAAGGCCAATGATCGAGTGCATCTTCCTCACGTGCGGGTGTCTCTTGGCCTCCGGGGCCGGTCCATGCTCCGGTGTCAGTCCAGAGCCCCTAGCAGCTGCTCCTTTCCTCGTAGGCAAGGCCTCCTAACGCTGTTTTCTATTGGCATTGCCACAGCAAGTGGGACCATATTTAATCGACCGTTTTATGTTCCACTTAATAAAAAAAAACTAGTAAAGCTTGAGCGGACAGAGTTAAGACCCGACTCGGTTGCCGTTAAAAAAGTGTAATTCTGGAGGCTGCAAATATTGTACTCTAAATTTTGTATAGTGAGTGTAAAAAGGGTAAGCTGGTTTAATTAAACAGAACGAGAAAAGAAAACAGAAAGTAAATAGTACTTGGGGACAGTTTATCCATCGTTGTGCGCGAGAGGGGAGGTTGTCTGCTCTGGGAGCTGCGCCAGGGAGTAAGGGCTTGCCCGTGCTCAACCGTGCCCACATACTGGGATGTGCTTGTTGGGGAATGTGGTGCAGAAGGCCCCGTGGGTTTGAATTCTGGGTCAGCACACGTCAGCCTGATTTTTCCTTTGTCGATTTTATGCAAGATTCATAAAAATCCTCTTGGTGCTAATAACGCGGCAGGGTTTGAGCCCTTAGGTTCACATTAAATCTGCTTGGACTGCTTCACGCACACCTTATACCTATTATCTGTAGTGCCCAGATTCACATCCAATAATTAAATTATTTCTCTATGTGGATTGTGGAGCTATTTTGGTGGGCTGAAGGAACTCATGACTTTTTTTTCCTTTCATCTTGGTGAGCAGAATTTTATCGGAAAAAACTACATGGCAATGATTAATTGGATTATGGACCTCGACGAGTATCATGATTTTCTTTCTTTGCTTTACACTGCCAGGTACGGGTTGCTCGTTCCCTTTTCAGAATGTCCAGAGTCTCGTGGGACTGCGATGCCTTAGAGTATGGAAGAATAAGAGCTTAGACGTCCGTCCTTGACACAACTTAGGGACATCTTACGGCGCGAAAAGAGGCTGAGGACATAAGGCAGTATTTGTTCTACCGTTTTCCCTGAGAAGATTCCTCGGGAGCTGAACAAACTGGGGCACGAAAACCAAATCCTCTTGGAATGACGAGATTTCGTCTTAACAGATCTCACCCGTCCCTGTACGTTTCACCATCCATAATAAATGCTTGCTCCCCGCCCAAGATGGAACATTGTCTGAGAAATATGATCGCTGATTTACTTTAAAGAGTGGGGGAGTAAATCGAGGCCGTCTTGCTCAAAATTTTTATTATACCAGTCCATCCAGCGTTTCTAGTGCTCAGAAACCTAATAGGGAAGAGTTCCAGATTGAGGTTCCTGGATTTGATCGAAAGCTTCGTAAGTAGCTCCAGATAGAAATATGAACTCCGTGCCCTCTTCCCCCCGCGATTATTAGACATTATCTGCTTTCCGACTGGTTTGGTACAAGGCCAAGTATTTCCTCCATTTATTGTGTACTCTTAACCAGGCATACCATCAGATTCCACCCTAAAACCACGAGTCTCCGTACCTCCATCATCACTGCATTTTGTGTGGTGCCTTGGAATTTGTACCCAGTTTTTTATTGTTTATTGTATATTTTATTATCACCCCGAGTGCCCTATGGGCTTGTGTGCTGTGGGGGCCCAAACACTCGGTGAAGGCTCACCAGACTCCTGGTATTGCTATCCTTTCCATGAGATGTCAAATTTTTATAGTTTGCGTGTTCAACTATCTGAGATTGACGCATGCTTGTGTACAGTGAAGAGTTATGAGAGGAGCACTTAATACTCATCTAGAGGACGAGTTCTAAACTAGGCTAGCGAGACGTCTGTCCTGGCCTTACCGTCAAATCCTGAAAAGGTGAGTTTTTGCTCAGAGGGCCTGAAAATAATCGTTTTCTTCTGGTCATTTCTTGTATCTACTTACTCGATGTGTTTGTAGATACTTGATCCAGAGAGAACCCAGGCAATCCATGGGGAGTCTTTCCATTCCTCCCATCCTAAGGAATAGCCAAGGGAGATTGCCCCGTCGTTTTGTTGGGAATGATCACAAATTTTTATAATCGTCGTTTTCAAAATCCCGCCAAATGTTGCTGAAGTAGGCGGCCCCTCTGAACTACTCTTATGTGGAAACAAGAAAGGGGGTGCCAAGTTTATGAAGGGGTTGGGGGTGAAGCGTGCAACCAGAGACTGCTTTTGAGCAGCTGCAAAGAGGCAGTGGATGCAGGCCTCCAGTTCTTTAGGCTATGCTCTTGATTTCAGTCCGTAAGATCTGTTCGTCTTGCATTGCAAACTGATGTCTTTATCCTTCCGTTAGCCGTATGCTACGCTGTTTTTATATCGCAAGATGAGATAGACTAGGTAAATCCTAGGCAGCCCATAGCTATATTAACGCTTCACATGCCAACAGATCACGTTAAACACCCTTGTGAGAAGAAGAGTTGTTATCTGTTTAATGAGCCTGGGTGAAATGTTGTGTGGCTTGTCCGTGTTTGGAATTAACTAAGTTCACACAGAGCGTATACCTATGAACACTAACAAAGAATTTTTGTTTGGAAACCGACAACTCAGGGGGCAGCTTTTCTTGGTCTCCTATGTCTCCCACGATGAACTCCCCGTCAGACTCGGGAAGATTGGATCGCTCGCTGGGTAGTTCCAAATCTTCTGCCGCTTAAGGTTCAACCAGTGCAGCAACGTGCGAAGGCACCCCAACAATATCATAGCGGAAACCACTCTGTCGACGCATGTATCACCTTACCTATCCCATACCCAACGACCACCAGGGATTTTAATCAAGAGCCCTGGCCATGTATGTGGCGTGCCTGTCCTAGACTTATCCTCTGGCATTTTTACGGACCATTGTTCCACACTCAGATCTTAAGGATCACCTTCCCGAGCTGACTGCTATCATCACTGAGCTTAAAAACGGAGTGTGTTGGCCACACACCTCCTTATTTTCCTGGTACTCGAGTGTGCTTCGTATGCTGCCGGTGACAAGCAGCCGGAGAAAACCCTAAGATTAGTGTTTTCTGCCGAAAGCTTTCTTGTACCGATGGTCTTTCAAGTATATTTCCATTCATTCAATCCTATGTGGCGGACATCTAGGAATTACATAAGGATACCATGCGCGAAAGATTAGGTGCATCAGATTTCAATCTGGAAAGGTAATGGACACCGGGATATTTTCAGCTTATTGCAATGCTCGAGTAACGTTTCCTTGGTTGAACTGTGGCTCAGCTAAGCAAACACCCAGCATCCGAAAATACCAAGTTGGGTCTTTTTTGTCCATCTGAGGTGGGCGGGAAAAAAAACCTTTGGAGAAGGTTTTCCACTGACTATATAGTTGGAGCCTCCTCGACCGCGTAGCAAGGTCTATCCGGAATATAGAGTTTCCTACTACATTATGTTTTGTGTGGATGCCTTCCTCCAAGTTTGTTTTATGGTTTGTTTCCCGATTGCGGAGTTGGCTACCTGTTGGCGTCAAGCTCCACGGTGTCAAAGCACTTCTGTAAAACCATGTTCTCAATCAACAGCTTTGGAATCCGCCGGCGCATCCCTTAGTTTCCTACGATAATGGTTCACAGTTTGTCTGCACTAATATCTTTAAAAGAGATGTGTGGCTTTGGGCACAGGAAATCCGCCATGGGTGAAACTACTTCCTCCCATTTCTATCCTCAGCCGTTCTCCATCGCCGAACGGTTTTAATTCGGCAATCCTTCGATCTGCTCCGTCAATTGCCTTTCATGAGCGGAAAATCAGACCACCTGTGGATCCAACTCAACAATCTACCTTGGCATCCAATTTAGCCTTTAATAACGGCACCCCTGCATGAAAGGTCACAAGGGCGGTATACCTTTCAAGTTATATTATTTTGGGCTTGTCCTTCCGCCAAAACAACCCTTTGGCGAAGCCTTTGGAAAAATTAGGCGATCTTCTGCCAACCGTCACTGGTGACTAGCTACCCACATGATGACAGAGCCACTTGGGAGGCAGCACAGGTGCGTGAATCTCATTCGGGCTAGGGAGAATAAAAGTAAGGAGAAAGTACAACGCGAGGGTCGTATTGGCCAATTTACCCTTCCAGTGGTGGGGGATCTTATTGTTTACTGGCAAGGCTCAACCCCCAGTCATGGTGTCAGGCTGTGGATAAAAGAGCCTGCTAAACTTTGCCTCACAGGTGGACTGGTCCCCACCGCATCTTGAAGTTTCTGACATCCGTTGAACTAGCCCCGGACTGGGAGAGATCCGTCAGTCCCGGGAAGATTGTTCAAGGAAGGCGGCACATATCCCATTTCTGAAGCCCATTGCCGGAGTCAGTCCCGTGATTTCTCTTTAAGTCTGATGGACGGGAGGGTTTTAGGTCGCAGAGAGGGCCTGAATTCACCTCTGCTGCCTTCTTGTCCTGATCAAGGTTTTCCCTAGTGTTCATTCTTTGTACCCACGCTACACTTGGAGGGTTTTTGCCTTGCCATCCTCAAACTGGATTTTCCTTGGTTTATCCCCTTCGTGCAGACTTTTAAAGGGTTTTTCACGGTTATTAATTTTTTGCATTCAACCATTGGGGGGAGTAGGCATTTCGAGTTTCGGTTTCCTTCTTTCATTTTGTAAGAAATTAAACATGTAGGGGGAAGGTTCTCTCCTTTTGGGGGGAGGAGTCTGAGCCGGTTCTAATACCTATATCTCCCCTGGCTCACTGTGTAGTTATTTATATAGTGTGTGTGTGGTTTTATTGGCTGCAGAGGCGACTGACCCATCTTGAAGCGTTTTGGCCTTTACCGGCAGAGTAGGAAGAGACACTTCGGCGAGCCGTGCTTGTACTAAGATGGAAGTAGCATCCATTATAATATTTATTTAAATTAAGTGAGTTTTGGAAGTTTGTGCTGAGCATTGTTTCTCCTTCTAACATGTGCGGCTAACCGAACCACCTACGGTCCCCATCATCTGATGAGGTACCCCAAGAGATGAGTTGCTATTTTCCCTGCCTGGTCAATCTCTCCATCATGCGTGTGTATCGCAGAGATAACCTTCCGCTCTTTTCATGTGTGGCGCTCTGACGGAAGGAACGCGCCACCATGTATTGGACCATTTCATCCTAGTCAACTTCTGTGATACCCCATTGCCTCATAATTTTACATTTATTTGTGTTATTTGTTTATTGTTTAGCCATTTATAAAGTTTTATATTTTGTTATTTAATTTTAAAGTGTAGTTTTTAAGTATATTATTTAGTTTATTTCTTGGATTTCATTAGGAGCCCCGCCGCCCCTTAGCCGAAGGATACCGGGTTGGAATTTGGCATTTCTTGTTTCAAATTAATGGCGTTTCTAATTTTTGTATGCAGGTGCACCTAGGGACGAGGATTGTTTGAGATATACTACTGCAGGCACTTTTATTTTTTTTTATATATTTATAGTTATATATATACATATATTTTTATATTGACAGGCATAGGTGTTTTACGTAGTAAATGAACCTGAGTAATGCTGAACCACGGTTGTTCTTTTTTTTACCTAGTTTTTTTGATCCGGCAATCCCGTTCTTCGCCACCATGGGCGCGCGCTTTCCCCCTGATAGTTTTGCTGTGGGTGGGGGGTTGTTGCGAGCAGGCGATGTACCGGTTTCAGTATTTTTTGTTAGATTTTACTTAGTATTTATGTGCTATGAACCATGAGTTGCTTTGAACCCCCACCCCCCCCCCCCCCCACACCAAAATGTTTTTTGCTGTAATTAAAATATTTTTACAATGTATATCAAACTTTAATACAATTTTTCAATTAATCCTCTTTGATTAATCGCCAATGCAACCCACTTTATTACAGTAGACTTAGTTTTATAATTGGGCGGTCCTTCTAGTTGAATGGAAAAAAACCACAAGAAGTGTTAAAGGCGATTCTTTAATAACGTTAGGCGTTGGCGCGTCTTTAAGTGAATTGGGCAGTGTTTTAAAAAAATAAACACCTGCTTGCGAGGACAGGCGTTTATAAACCACTGTTCTAACCTTATTGACTAATACTGTTGTATATTTTTTCGTGGGACAACCTGTATGGTTGTGGTTACATTTTTCGTGATTTAAATCGGTTGATAGTATGAAAGGATTCATAATGTAATTATGTAACTTACAGAGAAGCACGTATTAAAAAAAGGGAGAGATTGTAATAATACGAAAAGTAGACACTATATATTAAAATACACCAAGTGTTTCCAACCGTATTCTGGATTTTCTAGACCCTGCTTGATTTTAACCTGCTGAAGAATAAACTGCTGGACTAAATTTAACTAGAGTTGTTAAGGGTATGGATACAAATATAAAAAAAGCTTGTTTACAACACATTTTATAATTTTTATACCTAAATTTACAATGTGTTTACATATAAGTTTAAAATACTAAATAAATATATTCTCTTTAACTTTTAAAATCATTATAACGTGTTTAAAAACTAAACACTATTTATTGTGAAGCCTGGTTCAGTTGTATTTGTAAGTATTCATCTGTAAAGTACGATTCGTATTTAGATTTTATATATTTTATTTTTATATGCTGTTAATATGAATAAGTGGATTTAAAAATAGGACAATATACCTGAAACATGCTTTTTGAGGGTTTAGCACGATGACTGTAGTATATAGAACGTGCTTGTATATAAAGTAGCTATGGTGGGACGGTTTGATTCTATTTGAATGTTGAATTTAGCTCAAATTCACCTTCCTCTTACTGCAGCACCTGGGGTCTTAAGCTGTTGCGTATTTAACTCCTGAAGCCTGGAGTCCATGACTAAGAGGAACGTGAATTGGAGTTTAAATTAACACTCACATGTACTCAACCCTTCCCACCATAGCTACTTTATGTGTAGAAAACTCAGTTACTCCACCATGCTTAGAGATCGTGTCCATCACAATTTTGTGATAATGAGAATACCTCTTGACCTATATTACACTGTATCTTGTGATATAAGTGTCTCTGTTGTCAAAACGATGTAACAAGTTAATTTTGAGCTGTTCGTTGCAGACTTTTGAATCTTTTAATTGGACAAGACTCCAGATTCCAGGAGTCAAGACTGTAAGAGGGTCAGATCCCAGAAACTGAACTATGAGGAAGAGGAATTGGATCTTAACTCAACATAAACAAGATTTGAATGTTTTTAGAAATATAACACTTTAATATATAACATTTTTACATTGCCTTATGGAAAATACCAGAAATATAGGCAACAATAACGTGCATCATCGATGGCGGTGTGCTTCATTTAATTTCTGCAAAACACTATATATATATATATATATATATATATATATATATATATATATATATATATAGAAGTAGATCACAAGCGCCAATACGAATTTTGAACCGAAGTATCCCTCTCAAATATACGCATGCATGTAACAGCGTCAGATCGTAGACGCTGCACTGAGAGGATTGTGAATTGGAGCTTAAACCAACATTCACACGTTGCTGTATGTTCATACTGACATTGATTCTCATTTGGGAAATCTTGATTCTCAGTAAAGCTATTTAGTGGAGGTGATAGTTTTAAGTTGAAGAAATTGGTAAAATGGAAGTAGATTACCTTCTTTTAAACAACGACTCCTGGGGATTTGTTTAAAGGGAACTGTTTGAATTTCAGAAAACACCAACAATTTCAGATTATTTTCTAACATTAAGAGTTCTTGAAACTATTATTCTTTGAAATTTAAGCGGTTATCACACTATTTCGCAGTTTTTTATTATTCAAAAGATAATTTTAGTTTTATTTGTGTTGTGATATCAATAAGAAAAACCAGCTATAGATAAATACCAAAAATTTAATTAATCTATTGTATTCTGCTTGGTAAAAAAATGCATATAATTTAATAAAATTGGAAACCCTGTAATACTCTACCTTTGAACAATAAAATCTTATACGTGTACAGAATATAATCATACACACTCTCCCCTAGGAAAGAAACCAGTTGTGCGCAGGTAGTTTCTTAGTAATTTTCAGCACTTATACGGCAGGCTGGTGAGGATATGACAATTTAACGTCTGGCAGGTTTTATGAATGGGAAGATCACATTATTATCCATGCAAAAAAACTTCCCATAACCAACAATTATACGACCAGTGAGTCTCGCCAATTAGCAGCAGATTCGTGACATATCGAGAGAAAACAATCGGAGAGCTACGTGACTACAAACAAATTCTTGACACAAATTGACTTGTACGTTGAAGGATTTAAATTGGATGTATTATTCAGCATCTAAAGGAGTACTGTTATTAACAGAAACAAATATTTCCGAGATTTAAGAAAAGCACGTTCAGATAAGGTTTCCATGTTTATTAGTCGTACAAGAAGAATCATATGGCAGAGGCTAATGAACCTCAGGCAAGTAACCTCAGAGGTTCAGTATCAAACAAATAATCACAGCTGTAGTCCAGTTTAGTCCTCTCTAGTGTGCATATAGTAGTCTTTATGATCTGTGCGCTTTTGGGAGCTTCCGGATCCTGCCTTGTAGAGATGCAGAAGATTCCGTGTTCCAATATCCCTCATGGTTCTTTATTCTGGAACGGGTGACGGTAAGTGTAAGTTTATACTTATCAAAAAAAAAAGAATAAACATTTTTTTCAGTTTTTTCTGTCTTAAAAATATTAAAATATGTTGTTATTAACTATTAGTGAATGCCGAATTGAGACTTAATTCAATCCTTTGTTTATGTGTAAATAACATAAAAAAATAAAACAGAAATAAAACAAGGTTTTATTATTTGAAAATTTCTATATTTTTACAGAAAATTTACAATAGGCAAAAATCAGAAATTTTAAAAATTAACACCAAATTTTGTTAAAGTACATAACATCGGTTTTAGTTAAAATATCTTTAATAATCGTATAAAAATTTTTGGCACACTAAAAAACATGTAAATTTACTACATTATTTTAAACAAATGTTTAAATTTTTTAATAAAAACTCGATTTTCTCATGCAACTACTCCTTGAAACTCCTTGACGACAAAGTGTAAAAGTTCACATATCATTTTCGGCCATTTTTATTTACGACTGATTATTAAATTGCTAATGATATATATCGAAAAGAGATACAATGTTATATTTTTTTTTTATATTCAGTAAAACTCTTGTAAAGGAATACGAGTTTTTAAATAAAATAAATTTATTTCAACCAATTTTTTTATAAATGAGAACCATTAACAACGAGTCCCAAATAAGTGCTCGAAGGGAATGGTGAAGATACGATAAGAACAGAAGGAACTTGTTACAGATAACAAGTAGGAGATAAGATATGAACCAATGCCCTATATATTTACAGTCACTTTGTGATCTTTTTTATCAGAAAAATAACTTAAATCAGCTGCGTATCCGGTATTTCAATAGCCCAAACCAATCAACAAACTTTATGACTTGACGGGGTGGTGGAGTTGTTGATTGACCTTGTTAAATAAATATAATGCAAAAGTTATGTTTGGAAAAACGTGGACCAAAAATTAGTGAAATAAAGGATTTATACTATACTAAAACAAAACATATTATCTTTTGATATTATTATACTATGTGCGCTATCACGTGTGTGAAAAACACACTTATCTAGCGTTATGTTTACCGTTACTAATGTTGGATTCTTACGTGTTGTTATGTGAAGGTTATGAACTTGTGAAAATATATACTTTCTAAAAATATTATATATGAGTTTCTGTCGTTTCTGAAAGTACTCTAGAGTTAGATTCTTGTATTGATAAAAAATTCCTAAGCTTAATAGTGGGGGTCTCTTACAGTGGCTGGAACTGCTGAGTCAGCGATAATAATTTGCTGATGTTAGTGTTTTGGATGAAGTCAGTTGGATATATCTATAACATTTTGTAAACTTGTATAACTTTCTAAGATGTAATTATTGATAGTGAGTAAAATGTATTGAATTAAAAATAGTACTATTGTTTTAAGTTCAAGGTCACCTCTATGTATTAAAAAAATATTTTCTTCAATTAAATGAGTTGGAAGTACACCTTCCAATTAATATAATGGTTTTGTACCTTTATTTATATAAATTGTACTAAATTTAACATAAGTGTTTACTATAACATAGTTTGACCAGATTAGTTTAATATATTTACACCCTGTATCACATACCAGAAAACTTCCACAATGTTTCAGGATACAAGAGTGCACTTTGTTCAAACTTGGTTCGCTACAATATTAATTCTACTCGATGTTTTCCGGTCGAGTGTATATACCGGTTAAAATTAATTATATTATCTATTCTGTACAAAAGTACATCACTATAAAAGTACTTGTCATGTAGTACATGTGCTATTCGTACGTTTTGGGCTCATTTCAGCGCATAAATCTTTAAGCTCTTTTACAACTTACATGCCGAATCGACTTATAGTGACACTACTACATACACAAACTCTGACTTAAGATACTCGTACTTTGGACCTTATTTTCGTACTTTGCAGCTTATATTCATGCTTTGCATATATTAAACACCTAGTAATTAATACAATACAATACAATACAATATACTTTATTGCCAGAAACAATTTTAACATTGCATAGCATGCGTCACATAATAATAATTGTATAATTATTAAAATAATGAAATGTCTTATGCTAACGATTTAATTTTTTAAAATATTGTAAACAATATCGATTTTAGTTAACAATAAAAGTTGTCAAGCAGTAAAATTAATATATAATAAAAATAACTTTGGATATCAGCGCCCCTGTACTACCGCACATTGGAGCTAGTGAGATGGTCCATGAATTCACCAACTGTATAAAAAGAATGAGACACTAAAAAGTGTCGCAATGTAATTTTGAACCGATTTAGATCATTTATTGATTTTATTTCTTCAGGGAGCCCATTTAGAAACTTTATGCCGGCTTGAGAAGGAAGTTGCTCGTATCTTCTCAATCTATGCTGAGCAGGTCTGACATTTTCTCGATACCTCGTATCGTAGTTGTGAATGTCACGACCTCGAACCATTTGGCTCTTAAACCGACAATGTACAGTAGTCTCCAGTATATACAAACATGGCAATGTTAGTATTTTGAGCTCCCTAAATGAATTTCTACACGACTCTCTAAAGTTTAATTTAGCAATAATTCTAATAGCTCTCTTCTGTAAGACAAAAAGTCTGTGGAAGTCGCCATTTGAACAGCCACCCCACAATATAATACCGTAGGATAAATGTGGGTGGACCAAACCGTAATATGCAATTTTCATTATTTGATCTGAACAGTATTCGGCAAGACCTCTCAAGAGATAAATATTACTTGATAGTTTCGCACAAACACTGTCCACATGGTTCCTCCAAGTCAACCCTCTATCGAGGTATATTCCCAGGAGTTTCGTACAGTCAACTTCATCCAGGACCTTGTCGTCCAACATCACAGTAGGTCTGTACTGAAATGGTGCAGTGCTTCCACCAAAAACCATGTAATTTGTTTTCGAACAATTAAGTTTCAAGTTTATGTTTTCAAAGTATTGTGTACATACGTTTAATTCTTCGTAAGCTTGAATTTCAACTTGAAATTTTGACTTGCATGTGAAAGAGAGAGTCGTGTCATCTGCATATTGGACTATGTGTCCTTTATGAATCTATGAATTCAAATTGTTTACGTACACCAGGAACAAAACTGGTCCGAGGATGGATCCCTGAGGGACCCCATATCTAAGACTGGTTGTACGTGAAAATGAATTTTGAACTGATACTTGTTGTTTTCTATCGGAGAGGTATGACTGAAGCCACTTTAGCGGCAAACCTCTAATACCGTTACTGTGCAATTTGTTGAGTAGAATGGTGTGATCCACACAATCGAAAGCCTTAGTCAAGTCAAGGAAAACGCTGAGCGTTACTGTTTTCTTGTCCAAGCTATCAACAATCAGCTCAATTAAGTGCGTGATTGCATCGATTGTGGATTTACCTCGCCTAAAGCCAAACTGATTTGGGAGATAATATATTATTTTTCTCAAAAAAATTTAGCATCCTACTTACGAAAAGTTTTTCAAAAACCTTACTTAGCACTGGTAGGATTGAGATTGGCCGATAATTATTTACTTTCAACGGATCATGTTTCTTAAAAATTGGAATTACTACAGCTCTTTTCAGTGCCGTAGGAAACATGCCTTCTTGGAAATATGTATTGTTTATCATTGTCAGTGGTTTCAGCAGAGGCATGTAACATTGCTTGAAAAGCCATGTCGACACGCCATTTACGTCAGTTGACTTCGACACCCTTAGAGAACGCATCACGCCAGCCACTTCCTCCTCTGTTACAGGAGTTAACGCCATTGACATGACGGGACTTGGTGTTTGACTCGTTTCAAAAGAACAGCTAAGATTTTGATTTGAAACATTAGAAAAAAAGTCATTAAAAATGTTTGCCACATCTGAATGGTCCTTAATAATTTCCCGATTGATTTCAATTTCTATAGGTTTATTGGGTGCCTTAGTTTTGTGCTTATTAATTATACCCCAAGCGGTTTTTTTGTACATTTTTTGTTACCTTAATTGCTTTATTAAATTCATAGGCTTTGGCCGCTTTAATAACCTTTCGATAAATTAATTTATACTTTTTTTACAAAATTTTTGAATTCTACACTTGTTGATAGTTTTGATTGTTCCCAATACAACCGTAAATTATTTCTAGAAACAATTATTCCTGGAGTAATCCAATTAGTTTTTTCTTTTCTCTTTATAATTAATTTTTTTTAATGGACAGTATACATTTAGATTGTAAATGAAGCAATCATTTAAATAATCGAACATTTCCGACGAATTTTGGGTTTTTTTGAATTGCCAAAGTTCTCGATTCAACCGTTTGTTTAACAGGTTAATGTTAGAAGGACGTGTATCTCTTCTATATATAGTGACGTCTTGTGTTTTTTTAACCTGTTGACTAATTTTGATTAATTGCGCATCATGGTCAGATATGGCAGTGGCTACAACGGACACGAACGTCCCGGGTATGTCGGTCACAACGTTATCTATAGCTGTCTGAGAACCACCAAAACACTCTCGTAGGTGAATTCACCAACCATCCCAGATTGAAGCTAGCCAGTAAATCTCGGAACTTTCTGGTTTTGCTACAAACCCCGATTCAATACGTTAATATTGAAATCTCCAGCTATCAGAAATTGTCGATTTTTTTATGTTAACTCTACTAGAAAATTCTCAAGATATTCAAAGAATTTGCTTTCCGAGCTTTCTGGAGATCTATAAACCACATAAACCGAGATTGAGCGACCATTACTGAGACTAACAGAAATACCCGAGAGCTCAAATACCTTTTCCTCCACTTGAGTAGCATCCAACTTTTTAAATTCAAAACATGGTTTGACAAAAACAGCAACGCCGCCTCCTTTAAAGTGGGTCCTATTAAGACTATTGGCAAGTGTGTAGTTTTTCTATAACAAAGAGATCAATATTTTTGTCATTAAAACCGTGTTCGGACAAAAGCAGAATATCCGGTTTGAGCTCGTCACAGAGTAACTCCAGCTCCTGGAGTTTATTAGTTGCTGATTGCGCATTTTGGTGTACGATAGTTAAAATTCCCGAGCTTGAGACACTTTGCAGGGGCGATGACAATCCTTTATATGTGTTAAAGGCTCTTTTACGTTTACTAAAAAATGTTTCTTTGAATTGGTGTTGCAAACTCCATCTGGATCAGGTAGGCCTACGCATTGAGTACTCAATGATTGAAGATGTGAAGTGCGCTGATTTTCAAAGTTCTTTTCAGAAACATCACTTGCAGTTGAAATTGCAGATGGCTCCGTCGCAGCCGCATGACTACTGTTGCAGGTGGTCTTGAGGGCATCAGAGCAGGTGTCATACTGTTGCATGGATACTGGTGGAGAAGGAAGAGTTGTTTCCATTGTCCATCCTCAGAGGAGCTGAGGCAGGCGTCGAGGACATCATGCTGTTCGTGACCCGGTTAGATAATTTGGGTATTTCTCGTAGGACAGGAAGAGACTCATTTATAGGCTGCGAAGTGGCTATATCTCTTGGTTCTGACTGTGTTGAAGAGTTTACTTTTGTATTTTGCAGTGCACAGTTCGAAATTCTTCTGCTTATTTCAATTTTTCCGTATTTATTAAGATGGAGTCCGTGGTTGGTAAAAAATCTTCTTCCAAAGTCTTTTATATCGACAACCCAAGTACCATAGAGTTTTTTAAGTTTACTATTTATGTGATTTATTTGATAGTTTTAGATAGTTCCTCCAATGTAGATCGTGTCTATGGAGTATCGGCACTATTATCCATTGCGTGTGTTTGTTTGTTTGGTCAAATTGAGTTATAAGTTTTGGTAACTGTTTTGCAGGACGATTATTGCGTGGTGTACAAGATGATACATCATTTGTTCCTACAAATATTACACCTATATCTGTTTCTGTCATTTCACTTGACATTTCCTTGGCATTTCTCAATATATGATTAGATTGAGCGCCAGGGTTAGAACAAACAAACACCGTGTAGTTATTACACACAAATCCTTCAAGGTGCTGACATAAATCCTTTCCGTGACTGTCCGAGAATACATATAGTTTTTTTGTGGGTCCCGGTGCAATGACTTGTTCCTGTGGCATGTTTATATTCTTCTTCATTTTGTTTTTACTTCTTTTTCTTCTTCTTTTCGACTGTGAGACGGTGAAACTCTCATTTAACTCAGATGTTAGGACTGGCAGATCATTTAGGGAAGAGAAATTATTGGCAGAATGAATCTCCAACGGCTTACTAACAAGACTGTCCTCGTTCCTTTCCCGTTTACCAACTGTAAGAAGAAGCTCTTCGTGCAATTTGAGGAGGTCATTATATTTTTCATTAACAATAACAAGTTCAGTCTGAAATCCTAAGTTAATTTCTTCAAATTCAGCCATTTTGATCTGCGCTACGTTACAATCTCTACAAATTCTCGAAGATTCACCTAGCGGCTCGGTTTGAGTACTGTTGTCACAGCAGCTTGATATCTCATTCTCCTCACCTACCGTTACTGATTTAGCTGTACTTTTATTGGGTTTATCTTTTGCTATCTCCAGGAGCCTTTTTAATTCCTGGATATACGAGATCAAGCTAGACTGTCTGTCAGTTAATTCGGATATTCTAGCCAGAAGTTGATCTTTAGATCTAAGGCTGTCGTCATCAGTTTGAGTCTCTACAGTTATAGCATTTCTTTTTATTAATCAGCTCCGAAATGAGAGGTGATAACGTTGGTGTCATTGAGGAGCAGGAAGATGGCTGGGCGAGGGGTGGCAGGTGATTGTGATAATGTGTGCATAGTAACAGGGTTCGTACCACTGTGTTTTTATTGCACACAGTCAGTTCAGTTCGATAATCATAATATACATAATACGTACTCAAATAGAAACCTATAGGTACTGTAAATTAACTCTAAATGAACGTTTACAAACTAGTTTGTACCTTTATTTGCACCACAGGTACTCAAGTGTATCGCACTTCGGGTCAGTGGTTGTACCGGTTGCCGAAGTGCTGTCAAACATTGATGAGGAAAAGCGATTTAAGGAACCGATACCAGACATAGACGGGGCAAATCTTGAGGATCTCATAAGGAACATAGATGGAGAAACGGGCGAGTCAATTGGAAATGACATAACTGGAGATGAGGACGCGCAAGAGAACTGCCACGATGAACAGATTTCTGACACTGCAGCTCGTAGTGTATGTCTGGGAGATTCTGATCAGGTATGCATTTCAGTTTAACATGTTGTTACAGAATTTAATCTAGTGTTTTACACACCCTAATTGTCACACCGTTATGTTATTTCCCCGTCAAACTTACGTCTGTTTTAAATTTATTTCTGAATTAAATAAACGAAACCCAATGAGGGCTGCGACTTTATTATATGTTACGATTAATCAAACAACTAATTTTAATAAACAGTATACAATTTATGCCTGCCGGTTGTGGAATGCTCTTTCGGTAAAGGCTTAGACAATCGATAAGCGTGCTCGCAGCCAATTCAGATGCTTGGTGTCTGGGCTCTGGGGATGATACGACGCGTGATCTTGTGTGTGTGATATTTGGAGCATTCGAATGTCAGTTGAACTAAGGCGAGTGTGTCTGGTAGTGAGAAGGGATATATGTGTATTTTAATTCATTATTGATTTTGGTTTATTTTAATTAAAATTTGACTTTATCTTCTTACATAATTATTTTGAAAAAAAAGAATAGAATCGTGTTTAATGATGTAATGTAAATATGTTAAATCGTTTTCCATCGCTCAGTCATACAGAAAATCAGTAAAATTACTTTCCGAGATCTGCAATTTGATCTCTTGCTCAGCTCAATACTAACTACATAACTACTATGCAGTTGAAGGTGAGATCAGATTATATATTTTGAATCGTAGTGTAACTGATTTTCTGCATCACTAAACTTTAAACCGTCCGAAAAGGAACATTTAATACGTGGTAGATTTCGCTGCCACCACGGGATGATTTCCAAAAAGAAAGAAACCTTGACACAAAAGTTTATACTTCAAAAATTTATTTAAAAACCTATTTAATTGAATGGTTTTAAAAACTGTTACAATTATGAATGGTTTAAACAGGAGAACACTTATGATTAAAAGATAGATAGTATCAAACTACATTGTTTAAGGAATTTGAAATCCAGTTCAAATCTAGATTAGCAGAAACTAATAATAACCCTACTAATAATAAGATTAAATCACAAATCTTGTACATGAATAACATAAGCGATAAAAAAGTAGAAGGAAACATTTTATAGCCTACGAATAAATTAATGTAATGTAATGTAGTAAATGTATTAAATGTTTATCATGTATTAAAACAAACATAGAAATAAAATATATTACTAAAATGGACTAAAATAAATTAAATTATAGAAGAAAAGATGCCGCATAGATGTTAGTGATGAGCGCAAATAGATAACTATATCGTTACCACTAGTAATGGCATTGAAGCCGGGCAGAGACTAGCCTCTTGAAGCTGCTGATAGGCTCGTCCTGAAGGTCCCTTATCACAGAGTGTAAGTGCCTGACATAGTAAGTGTTAAGTAAGGTTAAAAGACTGTTTTAATACTATGGACCTACAAGCCCACACTCACAACGTTCCTGGTAGAGTGACTGTATACGGCGGGGACCAGTAGCTATAACTCCCGCAGTTACACTCTTCTGGTCGGAGTGTTTTATAAAACTGTGATCAATGTTCTCCCCAACAGTTTCTATAGTATCTCCTTGTCCAGATAAATGTCAAAGTCACTGATAAGACGGGTGCAGGGGACTCAACTCTACACACCGGCCAGCACCGCGTAGTGGTCAGTCCAGTCATTAGCTGTAACTCCTACCGTTACAACCCTTGTAGTCAGAGTGTGATATAAAAATTCGGTCATTGTGCTCCCCAACAGTTTCTATAGTAGCTCCTTGTCCAGATAAGTGTCAAAGTCACTGATAAGACGGGTGCGAGAGGCTAAACAATCCACACCGGCCAGCACCGCGTAGTGGTCAGTCCAGTCAGTAGCTATAACTCCCGCAGTTACACACTTCTGGTCGGAGTGTTTTATAAAACTGTGATCAATGTTCTCCCCAACAATTTCTATAGTACCTCCTTGTCCAGATAAGTGTCAAAGTCACTGATAAGACGGGTGCAGGGGACTCAACTCTACACACCGGCCAGCACCGCGTAGTGGTCAGTCCAGTCATTAGCTGTAACTCCTACCGTTACACCCTTGTAGTCAGAGTGTGATATAAAAATTCGGTCATTGTGCTCCCCAACAGTTTCTATAGTAGCTTCTTGTCCAGATAAGTGTCAAAGTCACTGATAAGGACGGGTGCGAGAGGCTAAACAATCCACACCGGCCAGCACCGCGTAGTGGTCAGTCCAGTCAGTAGCTATAACTCCTGCAGTTACACACTTGTAGTTAGAGTGTGATATAAAAGTGTGGTTAATGTGCTCCCCAACAGTTTCTATAGTACGTCCTTGTCCAGATAAGTGTCAAAGTTACTGATAAGACGGGTGTGGGGGACTCAACTCTCCACACCGGCCAGCACCGCGTAGTGGTCAGTCCAGTCAGTAGCTATAACTCCTGCAGTTACACACTTGTAGTTAGAGTGTGATATATAAACCATACTGTTATATCACACTCTAACTACAAGTGTGTAACTGCAGGAGTTAATGTCCTCCCCAACAGTTTATATAGTACCTCCTTGTCCAGATAAGTGTCAAAGTCACTGATAAGACGGGTGTGGGGGACTCAACTCTCCACACCGGCCAGCACCGCGTAGTGGTCAGTTTCAGTCAGTAGCTATAACTCCTGCAGTTACACACTTGTAGTTAGAGTGTGATATATAAACCACACTGTTATATCACACTCTAACTACAAGTGTGTAACTGCAGGAGTTAATGTCCTTCCCAACAGTTTATATAGTACCTCCTTGTCCAGATAAGTGTCAAAGTCACTGATAAGACGGGTGTGGGGGACTCAACTCTCCACACCGGCCAGCACCGCGTAGTGGTCAGTCCAGTTAGTAGCTATAACTCCTGCAGATACACACTTGTAGTTAGAGTTTGATATAAAAGTGTGGTCAATGTGTTCCCCAACAGTTTCTATAGTAGCTCCTTGTCCAAATAAGTGTCAAAGTCACTGATAAGACGGGTGTGGGGGACTCAACTCTCCACACCGGCCAGCACCGCGTAGTGGTCAGTCCAGTCAGTAGTTATAACTCCTGAAGTCACACACTTGTAGTCAAAGTGTGATATAAAAGTGTGGTCATTGTAAGCTGTAGATGGTTATGCTACTCTTTTTAGTTTCTTAATGCATTCTATACACCCTGCTCCGCATAAAATACCATAATAGAAGTTTTTATCGTTTACATATGTACCTAATATTAAAGTACCTATGTGCGTATCGCCTGTAAAATTATAAATTGTATTTTCTTTGATATTATAATAGTATTGTTGCAAGTTTCGTAGAAACAAGTTGTAGTTCATCGACGGGCTGCGGTACACCGCCAGTACACGCTAAGGTTGACTATCAGTTTCAATGTTCAGTTTCAGCCATGCCGCCTCCTGTAGCACAACCCCGCGTAGTTTTGTGTTCAATAAACTATACATTCCGTAATTTGTACTCCAACTGTTTGTTGTGGTATAAATATCATTATTTTCTAAAGAAGCTAAACGTTTATCATTGTTATCCTTACTTAAGTGAGATTAATAACTTCAAACCAAATTCAACCTTTGATGCAAGTTAATAACATTCTTTGATTTCAATATGGCTATACTTTAGTGTTCTGAATTTCTCATTGAATTTCTTTACTTCTTTTTGTGAGTAAAATTGTTCACAGTATATATCAGTAACTGTCAGGTATATCACCTTTCATTCATTACAACTTCCATATATCACTAGCCACCCTTATTATGTTTCAAAGTATAAAAAATAGTTTAAATTGATTTACTGAATACACTATTTAAACACGTCTTATAACAGCCGTTAAAAATTAAAACATTCCCACGTTAGAGTTATAAATTCTACTTGGTTCTAAGAATTAATCTAACAATGATGCTTTTTTCTTAGTTAAATAGCATTAGCTAATTATGACTTATTTCATATAAATAAACTATGATTTGTTCTATGTTCTTCCCCATGATGTCTTATTTATTAAAAATGCATTAAAAATGCGTGAATCATCTAGTGCATTGAGAATGGCAAGACAACATTTAAGCATATTCAAGATTACTATACTATGGGATTGAGAATGTCTCTTCAAATGTATCTATCTCATTCCGAATTCAATTAAAATATTTATGTCGGCCATGTATATAAAACATCCACAAACTCAGAATCAGTACAAAACCATTTTTGTTATTACTGTACATACTACAATACTGTTTAATTTGTTAAATTGTTCTAATATAAGTGGTAAAAACTGAATTATGGGATTGTAACTAGTTACGGAAACGTTGCAAAAAATGTGTTAAAAGACATTTTCGAGTTAGATATTTACTTAATATTTTGTGTTTTAGGTTGCAAGTACCAAGTTTTATAACACCGCCTCGATAAGTGTTTTCTGTAGAAGATGATTTATAATCTGTTTGGCGGATTTCATTCCTACAATTTAAAATCTGGTATTTCAGAGTTAGTCCCTGCATATGATACACTGGATGAAAAACAAGCACAGTCATTGCGTGCTCCAGAAGTTGAGCTGCAGAACAAAGAAGGTGATGATATAATCGACAACTCAAGATATGTACTTCCATATTCCCACGGTCCTGCACGCCGCCGTCACAACCGTGTTTAACGTGATTAGAGCAATTGAAGAACCAGGATCTGACTATGAACTTATGATAACCTTGGTTATTGTAATGATACTTCTAGGATGCATTTTCATTTGGATCCTCACTTTGACTTTCAATGTACGACCATATCAAGTATACCAAAGTAAAAACGCATAAGCTTTTACTTAACGTAAAGGTTTTACATATATATATATGTCGTTTAAATTGATAGCTAATTGCATATATAATTGTATATTAAGAACTTTATGTTCTTTACATTCATTTATATTTTTGATAGTTGCTTTTTAACAAAGGCTAAATATCATTAAGTGCTGTTTAAGAAGCTGTGACGTGCTGCTTCTTAAAAATTTCTTGAAAACACTCTCTTCACTGTATTGAATTACCTTGGTGTTTTCTATATCGTGGTCGCATGCTGTACTAGAACACAAACTTATCCAACCCACAAGTTATGCTGTATGACTGGCATGATGTATGTTCAACCAAACTTAAGATTCGGTTATGTATACTTTAAGAAGCTGTGACATGCTGCTACTTAAACATTTCTTGAAACACTATTTTCACTGTATTGAATTGCCTTGGTGTTTTCTATGTCGTGGTCGCATGCTGTACGAGAACACAAACTTATCCAACCCATAAGTAATGCTGTATTACTGGCATGATGTATGTTCAACCAAACTTAAGATACAGTTATGTATACTTTAAGAAGCTGTGACATGCTGCTACTTAAACATTTCTTGAAACACTATCTTCACTGTATTGAATTGCCTTGGTGTTTTCTATATCGTGGTCGCATGCTGTACGAGAACACAAACTTATCCAACCCACAAGTAATGCTGTATTACTGGCATGATGTATGTTCAACCAAACTTAAGATACAGTTATGTATACTTTAAGAAGCTGTGACATGCTGCTACTTAAACATTTCTTGAAACACTATCTTCACTGTATTGAATTGCCTTGGTGTTTTCTATATCGTGGTCGCATGCTGTACTAGAACACAAACTTATCCAACCCACAAGTAATGCTGTATTACTGGCATGATGTATGTTCAACCAAACTTAAGATTCGGTTATGTATACTTTAAGAATCTGTGACATGCTGCTACTTAAACATTTCTTGAAACACTATCTTCACTGTATTGAATTGCCTTGGTGTTTTCTATATCGTGGTCGCATGCTGTACTAGAACACAAACTTATCCAACCCACAAGTTATGCTGTATGACTGGCATAATGTATGTTCAGCAAAACTTAAGATACAGTTATGTATACTTTAAGAAGCTGTGACATGCTGCTACTTAAACATTTCTTGAAACACTATCTTCACTGTATTGAATTGCCTTGGTGTTTTCTATATCGTGGTCGCATGCTGTACAAGAACACAAACCTATCCAACCCACAAGTTATGCTGTATGACTGGCATAATTTATGTTCAACAAAACTTAAGATACAGTTATGTATACTTTATGAAGCTGTTACATGGTGCTACTTAAACATTTCTTGAAAACACTATCTTCACTGTATTGAATTGCCTTGGTGTTTTCTATATCGTGGTCGCATGCTGTAGGAGAACACAAACTTATCCAACCCACAAGTTATGCTGTATGGCTGGCATAATGTATGTTCAACAAAACTTAAGATACAGTTATGTATACTTTAAGAAGCTGTGACATGCTGCTGCTTAAACATTTCTTGAAACACTATCTTCACTGTATTGAATTGCCTTGGTGTTTTCTATATCGTGGTCGCATGCTGTATTACTACGTAAAGTTATTAGAAGTTTCATACCACAATACAACTCTATAGGCCAACTTCAACAGTAATGTGATCGTGCGTACAGTCAGATAGAAGTGGCTGTATTGTAATCCTCCTATGGGTTGCTGATGTACTTCCTCCTTTTCGAGCAATGAGGAGACTTTCAGTTTGAAACAAGTTTAAATGAAACTTAAGTATTTGTATTTGTGGGAGTTGCAAGCTCCCACACATCCCCTGAATACGCGTATACTTTAGTGATACGCCAACTGAATAGTAATGGCACAAGTAATAAGGTTGTACAAAAATGTTCAAGAACCAATATACGTGTCAAACTTGCAGATATTTCATAAATGTACAAAGTGACTTGAAAATCTTTCTTGAAACGTTCACTATAGCAGATTTTCATACTAAAGCCATTAAGCAACTCCCTGACGTTTTGCATATATTATATATTTATAGTAAAGTATCGTTTGAAACTAAAATAATATCACTAAATTATAAACGGACTCTAAAACCAACACTCACACACGCCCGCAGTCTGTACTTCGAGCCACGTCACGGCCATGACGCGATACAAGCGCTGATGTCAGCAATATCTGAAACATAGATATCATTGACGAAACATCCCCCAAAAATGTTGAACACTACAAAATTTAATTTAATAACCACATTCTACGTACTTCTTTCTCTCTACTCTAGACTGGATCGCAGCTTGTCTCAAACCCAGAGAACACAACCCATCAACCTACATTCTAAACAGTAGTCGATTAACACATAAAAAAAGAGGAGAGGATGATAGCAAAGTCAAGAACTTATCTTTGTAACACAATATATTGCTTCTCTTTTAAATTTTATGTTGGAGATGACTATCCTATTGGGATTCATATGACATGTAGGGGAGAGTGGGGGAATTGTGCGCACCTAAGGGAAAATATTTTTCATATTTTTTTAATGGCTTATTTTGTGTCATCCGTTACACCAAAAGTTGAAGTGGTTATCATACTATACACTGGTGTTTTTTTGAAAATAAAATACCCTAAGGCAAACTATGTACATTTATTTTTCTAAGAGTATGCAAGAGCGCACAATTTGCCCGAAACGTAGGGTAATGGTACGCAGTGGGTTGGGTAATGGTGCGCGTTTTGAGCACATATCGGAATGTGGAATAAAAGTCACCATTTATAGTAAACACTTTATTATACAGTGTGTAAGTAAAAACATTATAGTGAATAAAGTATAAAATGGTTATATAAAATGTTTTTGGTTACAAAGAGATATTTTTAATATGAAAGAGATAATTTTTTAAAACAAAGAGGATAAAAATTATTTTAGTATTTACAGAATTCGCAAATAAAGTCTTTAGCTGATTCTTTCATTGTGCATGCTGCGTGATACCACTTTCCGCACAATATACATCTGTACCACAGTTCCCTGTCCTTTTCCATGATCTCCACAAAAACCACACAACTCATTGGGCGCCCCCTCAACTGCGTCTAGATCGATTACACTTCTGTCTACATCATCGTCAAACTCGTCATCATTGCAGATGGCTGAAGGGTCTATGTCTGATTCATCTGATGTGTCCCAAACGCTTTTCTCTAGTTTGTGATAAGGCCTAACTTTGGTCTTTTTTACCTTACTGGCAGTAGGCCCATTGCTTTTATTAAGTTTAGGAGACAAAGCTAAACTTTGAACAACTTTCTGGTTTTTTTTGGTCAGTCTCTTTTTTTTCAGTTCTTCTTTTAGTTTTTTCTTTTCTGCATTAGCTTCTAGTTTTATTTTAACTGGAAGTGCTAGTTAGAATTTCTGAATGTTGTTTTTCCCTGGGTTTTTTCTGATTTTGCAGGCTTATAAACCTTCTTATTTGAACTCAAGAAAGGAGCGTATGCCAGAAAGGAGTTGGAAGCTTTGGTCGATGTGCACGGTAAACGGATCATCAAAAAGACTTGGTGCAATTGCAGTTGACTGAGGACTTCCGAAAGTTGATGGTGTTGACACTTGACTTGTGGAAGGGAGTGTTTTTTTCTGGACAAACAGTGATCCTAGTTGGTGTAGGCATTTCATGCTCTGGAACTCCTTCTACTGGAGGGATAGGCAAGTCGCGCATTTCAGCCATTCCGTTGTCAAAAAACTTATCAGGGTTGAAAGGGAAAATCCCAGCAGAACGGAAGCCTGACGCAGCATTAGACATGGTAGCTACCTTTATAAAAGCTTGATTAAGGAGTCCGGCAACATCATACTCGGTTATCTTCTCATGACCGGATCGCATTAGATGAAGATCATATTCTCTATACAAGGCGTTTTTCAATGGACCGAAAAAAGTCAGGTCCAGTGGCTGAAGCCGATGGGACGTGTGAGGGGGCAAAGATATCATATGAATGTTGCTGTCTTTGCAAAACTTGTAGGCCGGTATGGATATATGACTGTTGTGATTGTCCAGGATTAGAAGAACAGGATCCTCGGGTGTAGGGTGTGAGTGTTTTTTAAAGTGAGCTAGCCACTCCAAAAACAGCTCCGAGTTTGTCCAGCCGTTGTTAGAGAGGCAGTAAAGTGCACCATGTGGTCCATTCACTTGAAGGTTGGGGGGTCATTCTTTTGCGTGGATATATCAGCATTGGTGGGATGTAGTGGCCACCAGCACTTACACAAAAAACTGCTGTGATTGTTCTTCCCCTTTCCCCTGAAGTAGCCCCACCTACTCTTTTAGCACCCTTTAGTGCCAACACTTTTGGGCACTTCTTTTGGACGGTTGTTATACCGGTTTCGTCCTGATTGTACGTACGGTGGGGGTCTATTTCAAATTTATGTATCACTGCTTTCAAGTTATCAAAAAAAATCTTAACCTCTTGCTCATTGAACGCTGAAATTCTGTTAAGACTTGTGTTTTCAGGCTGGCGTAACTTCAGGTTTGTGTTGCGTTTCAAGTAGCTATATAACCAGTCTTTGCCTGCCAGACAAGTTTCTTTGTTGAAAGAGTGCTTAAGACCATTGTCTTCAGCAAATCTGTAGGCAATTCGGCGAAGCTCTTTGGGTGTTAAACCATAAAAAAAGACTACTTAGCAGCAAAACAAATTCACTAAGTTCAGCTTCCGTCTCTGCCGGGAAAATAGTTTTCCGACCTAATCGAAGATTGACGTCTCTTAGGCCTATTGGTTCCTGAACGGCAAGGTATTTTCGTAAGGTCGCCTCTGGAATGTTGAAACTTCTTCCGACTTCTCTGATTTTCCTTTTCTCTTCTTTGACAGCCCGCAAAGCATTTTTTAGGTCATCTGGCGAGTACTTTAGGCGATCACCCTTTCGAATGTAATTTCTCGGCATCTGAGAACAAAACCACGAAAAAACAAAGATTAGGCAAACCTTTGTATATAAGCGTGTGAGGGGGAATCATGCGCGCAAACGCGTACCATTACCCGACTGCGACCATGTGCGAATAAAACCTAACCTAAAATATGCAACTGAACTAATCTAAAGACCAATCATATACCGAAACACGCGTAAATTAACGTAGTTTAAGACTATGTACAGATTATTTAGATTGGAGAAATGATGTAGGCTTACCTTCTTATTTCCTGATGAGAGAAAATTATAAGAAAATCACGATAAACACTTCTTTCACTCTCACTCATTAACAACTGCCAGTGGCGCGCCGGGTGTTGTTGTCTAGTAGTTCGCATAGCAACCGCTAGGTGCAGCACTTATCAGACATCGGATTACTATGTCCGTTTGTCTCAAACAGTGATGCGCACTATTACCCACTGCGCAGAATTACCCCACTCTCCCCTATGTAATACAGCAAAGGAACTTTAGTACCACGGAATAGTATGCAAATTATGGATAAAACATTTAACTATTTTATCTCAGATTTAGGAACCAGGATTGATGTTTAGGTTTTAAGTTAAAATCCTATGATATGTGATTTGAGCATCACCTACGCATATATAAACACTAGGGTGCAATCAGAAAGAAAACGTGTTTTATTTTTACAAGCTTTTTATTAAATTTTCAACACGGTATAGGTTACTGTATGAAACATGTATGAAAATAATGTTCCCTTTTTTTGGGGATGGGATTATAGCTTTAAAATATTCTATTCCAGTGCGTTAGGTCGCTACACTACCTGATATGAAACCATACAATTAATATCAGCTACAACTTACACTGGTCTCCAAAATGAAAACCCTCAAGTTCCTATAGACGAATTCCTAGTAGCAGCAGCAGATGAGCAGATAAACACTAAAGTTTCTTTTCCCCAGCACATTAATTAGGCACAGCACTGACTTCGTTTAAACATTAAAAGCAAGGTAAAGCCATACAAAGGGACCAACTTTCAAAACAGTTTACAGGGGCTTTCAACTCATTAGCGAAAACCCAAACCCTACAAATAATCTTAGAACATAAAATACAGGGATAAAACGAGCCAACACAAAGCTGCGTTTTAGAAATATTGGCTAGATGTCAAATGCATGTCCCTAAAATATGCGAAATAAACAACTTATACATTTCAATATGCTTGGAATAAAGCCAGAAATCTGTGAACGTCTTATACAATTTTAAACACCTTAAGCCCTCTAGAGGACAACTTAGTTATTAGAGAACAGTTAGTGTTATCAGAATATCTAAACAAAGAAAGGTACAATTGGGTAGCATCAAACAGATACTACAGTACACCCATATACTAACAAAAAACCTTCCACAATTTACAATTTAAAAAATCAGAATATGATTCAGTATGCTGACTTAGATGAAAAAAGACAAGAGAGGATTCACAAACCAAGGAAACAAAAACTTATTACTAGGAGGATATTTATAAACTCGTATTTAATAGGGAAAATAATACCACCAAAAAAATCTGAAATAAACGGGCTATTATATTTCAAAACATCCAACGGGCAAGAAACTAGAAAATTTTCGTCTATACCTTAAACACAAAAACAATAAATCTTAAAAATATGATATCACAAACTTTTTACTTGAGTGGACAATTATCTCGTTATAAAACAGCTTAAAAATAAAATTACGATATCTCTGGTCACATATGTATCGCGATATCCATCAATACACAAACCCTTGCGAAGAATGTCCACACCTTATAGGATGCAAATACAGTGCAAAAAATTTATTAAATCTATTCTGCAAAATGATAAACCACAACAGAGGAACACATTTTATAAATTCTGTAATCACACCATTATTAAATGCACTCAGTACGTTCAAAGACCAGGGGCTGCATACATGTTCCAAGTACTAGACGCTGTAGTAAATATAGTACCAAACTTGGGCGAAATATTTACAACTTTTTACGTTTGCTACAACACATCAGTTAACATTTCCACAGGATACATATCACATTATCTCATGTTCGGATACGAAGCAAATTTCCCTGTTGACTGTACATATTTACAAGCCCATCCGGAGAAAATGGTGTTAGACAATACAAAACTTTTAGAACAAATACGAAAAAGATGCCGAAAATGATAAAAAAGCCCAGGAATCACAAAAGAAATAATTCAAAAATGATAAAACTCATTTGGACTAAACCCTGCGGATGAAAGTATTGGTCCATTTTACGAAAGACCTCACAAAATAATATAGTAAATTCTGAACAAAATTAGAGGGCATTTAGTGATCAAGAAAAAATTTAACGAAGTGATATGCAGTAGAAATTCACCATTGGGGAAGATTAACAGAACACCCAATATATGTTACCAGGATGAAATTTATTCTACAAGAGAATTGAAATAAGATAAAATGGTACTTATTTATTTATAAAAAACATTGTAAAACAATACATACTATATTTTACTTAGTTAACATTAAAAATTTTAAATTTTCAATGTAGCAAATGCTAAAGTACCTTAACCTTTTAAATAATTTTTAATTTATGCATGCTTGGTTAACTGATAAATAGAACTGGACATTTCCGCTTATGTGAGCTAGAGAATCAATTGGTTTTAGCAAGGCTGTGAAATTAACTGATGCGTAAAAAAGCTATTTGCAAACATTACTAACTATGAAGCAATGATATTTACATCAATTATATTATTAGAATGTTTTATTGGTATTATCTTAAGTTTTAAATACTTTTTAAAGCATTCATGCTGATTAATTGAACAAAAAATAAATAGTTAGTTAGGTAATATGATTGTTGTGTATTTCCCATTATATAATGTTTCATGTAATACTATAATAACACTTCACCTGTTCGTTCAACTCGTCAAAATTATATTTCAAGAATGATACAATCTCGTTACTGCAATTTTTCTAAAGTACAACAGATTTTCTTACGGTAATCATCGTATATTATAGACTTATATGTATTTCTTTTAATACCTGTGTATAAAATACGATTAAAAATTACCTTGGAATATAAACTCAATAAAAAGTATTCTACTGACCCAATTAATTAGCTACTGCTTTTCTGATTTTTGTGAACCAGCATGCGCATTCTGTAATAAATTGCTGACCTAAACGAATCAAGTTGAAAATTATTATTATTATTATTGCCATTACTCTTACAGTACATGTTCAAGTATGAATAATACAAACAAAATTATTTTTGAACCAACAGATTTGTTCAAAATTTCTTATAGTGTAACCTTCCATAATTAGTATCCTACACGATACGTATGGATGATATAAGCCTTAAAAATCCTTTGGGTTAAAATAGCTTACGGTGGCCTAATTACTTCAATATATCAGCTACCTCTAGTATATCTAGTACACTCTACTTTAGTATTTAAAGGACCAATTTAAATTCCTCAATTTCTTCAATTAAAATGTTGGTTTTCTGTAGTGTTGTATGAATTGCCAATGTCGCAGTGTAGGGAGTTAGGCGGTTATCGCGAGTAAACAGAATCAAGCAAAGTGACCAACAAACCCAATAGCAGCTGGATTTTGGTAGGTGCTTGGATGGGTGACTGCTGAGCGATCCCGTTCTAGCAGGCATACCGCCTGCCCGGCCGTAGGTGGTGGCTTTTCCGCTTTATCTGAAACAATCTTTATATTTCCGGTGTCAAAAAACTCTTCAAAAATAATTGAATTACTGTATTAAAGAGGCAGGAATTATTTAAAGACATAATTTTATAATACATAATACCATATTTTAAATTTTACATAAATATATGAGTGGTTTTATATATTTTCAAACAGCTGGAAGATGGTATGTTACATTTATTGAGATAAATATTAAAACATTATTTTTAAATATACAAATTTTGAAATTACAGTTTAACTGGATTATTATGAGTTGCTGCCATCCACAGATTACGGGCTTCTATTGTGTTACAAAATGTAAAAACAAAAGATTGTAAAAAACCATGCTATCGCCTCAAAATATCTACAACTAGAAATGAGCTTCTTAGTGAATATTGTTACAGCTAAATTGATGGTGCTGATTTTGTTATTTACGTCATAAAAGTTTTTGCATGTAAACCTGTTGAAATATATTTTTTTCGAAGTATGGCGTACAGTGACCATACAAAGTTAAAAAGACACACAGACACACAGACACACACACACACACACACACACACACACACACACACACACACACACACACACACACACACACACACAGGAAAGTGATTTGTTGTGACAGCAACAACTATTACTGGTTACACAACACCCGTTTGCTTTAGTAGAAATACTTCTTTGCTCGTAAAGCCTTAAAGAAATAAAAATTTCTTTAAGAAGGATTTATTTTTACATTAAATGGCTGGTTCGGGTTCAACACATCGTCCAAACTTATATTGGGCTATCAATGTGTCTCATTTGAGTGCCATCTTTGCGCACTGTATGCAACCCATACAGCAGTGATGGTTTTGGTTTAGAGCTTTATTATCTCACCTTCAAAAAAGTAGCTAAAACCGCACCTAAGTAATTATGTTATGAGAAGAAAAGACTAATCCATACCTAGGAACCAATAATTATTTATTGCTTCAAGCAATAATTTGACAATTTTAATTTTAAAATAGAATCCAATTATCAATATTTTGAAGAAACAGTACAAATATAGAACAAGACATGTGCATACACTTTGAATCTGCAGAAGTAAACTATTATTTAATATTCAGAAATAAAAGCCACAACACAACTTAACTCTGATTAAAGTTTCCTAAGGCCAGTCTGAAAAGTATGTGTCCATGATCTGATACTACTCCATGTGTAAAATTGTATTTCTCACGCCAACAGAACAAATCAGTGTTTCAGTATTCTCACTCACCAGCTCCAAGTTGACATCCATTTTCACAGTTCAATGGTGTAGAATGCACGGTTCCAGAAATCCAGGTTTGTTATTACGTTATTCAGACATCCTCCACACCGAATTCTTTCTGTGGTGGTTATAAATATTCTGCTAGGACGAATAACATAAAAATGCTCTTTGTGTGAGGTTCACCCTTGTGGATCAAAGGATTATTAAGGTTTCTCCTTCTAAGATCCTCTGGTTATTGAGGATCCAAAATAAACGAAAAAATCCTGAACAATTTAAATAAATTTTGGCGAGTAACCTTAGGACAAACGGTGGACGGACACAATTATTTGTGATTAACAAGTCTCATGCACTCTTACAGCCAAGCTCTATTGACTGTTAAGTTAGAAATACGAAGCATCATGAAGCAGCATATTGAACCGGCTAGACAATTTACTTACTCCTGCTGCAAGAAAAAGGAAGGGGATATTGCAGCACATCAGCCCTTGACAAGTCCTTTTTAGTAAAAAGAGGAGTTTTTTGGGGTCTACCTTGTTGTCCTCTGAGTAGATTGAATAAATACAAAGCGTTCACTATGCTATTCAAAAGAGCGAACTAATATTTGTGCTTGAAGACAAGTCTATGTCAGGTGACTCTGAATCCCGGTTCCGGATGTCGATTGTGGATATTCATTTACTTTAGTACTTCTAACCAATGGCGTAGTGTAGCGGGTACGGCAGTTATCGCGAGATAACCAGATCAAGCAACGTCGAGCGTGGCTGCTGCTTGGATGGGTGACCGCTGAGCGATCCTGTCCTTGCAAGCAGCCCGCCTGCCCGGCCATTGGTGGTGGTTCGGAAGTCACCTTTAAGCCGTTGGACCTCAAGTTAAGTGTTAGAGAGGGCTTCTTAGCCCTAACTTCGCCTGGTAAAATAAGACATTCTTTACTTTACTTTTACTTTTCTTACAAAATGCGCTTACCCCGGATTGCAATTAAACTTCCAGTCCCGAATCACGATTTCAACATCGGCGCTCTCTTCCACCCATAACAGTTATCTTTAAAACTGAGGTTGAAGCATCCTCTATGAATTGATAAATTCCCTCTGATCATCAGTACTGGTGTTTTAATGTGCATCGAGCACAACAGTTTTGCGTCTAAATTGGCAAGGCCACACAATGAAGTCAACTTTTCAGATTGGGCCGTTTTCATTAATGGCCCTATATGTATTTACCAAGTCTGTTACCTTTCTACACAGAGGTTAAGCATCCCTACAAACTAAAACTGCAGAAAGAAAATGGTGTATTGAATCACTATTTTTTCAATAATTTTGTAAGATATATTTCAAATTTAAACGTGATGTCCGGAGCAGAATTGTCCCGGCTTCTGCAAGGTGCCTCCTCTCATATCTTAAACGCTCTAGAAGGCTAAATATGCCCCTGTGGTCATTTCCAAATTTCGGTAATAAATTTCTGTTATTCACTTTTGCCTCATTCCTCACCCGGTTTCCTTAACATAACAATAACCAATGAAACAGTTTGGCGGTAGTCAAGACAACCAGACAATGACGCCACTTAAATTTTTGGCAACATAGACCGTTTTTTGTACGTCTTTTATAGCTGAGAATTGTCAAAATATATAGCCTCTGTTCAAAGGTTATTCAAGGTCATTCTTCTTCTCTTACGCGCGAGAAAGTGGAAGAGAGAGGAAGATGGAACTAGAGTTATGAACCTACACAGAGGTTTCTGACTTTTTACACACGTTTCTTCAATTACGTCATATTATTACATTAAACTATGTTAATATTTATAAAAAGAATAATATAATTTTTGGTAACCTAGAATATCTTTGGAGTAGCCGATCAAGTATGAAATTCCGTTTATGCAAACCACTAATTTGGTCTGTTGCATGAAGTTGGGTATCTTTTCATGCAAACAGCTAGCTCTATGCGAACATTATCTTTAAACATGACACGATTTTTATAAGTAGGATTTAGGATACTTAACTCAATTATAGGCTAAAGTAAATATATCAAAACCTCCTTCTTCATCTTGAAATCAATAATAACCGTATAAAATCTTATGAGCTAAGAGTATAGCTATGTGGTCGACAATTAAATATTCCTTCAGTTTTAATTAAGAGAGATACAACTGTATTTCCTGAGACTAGTAGGGAGTTCGTTAAAAAACTTAGGGCCAAAATATGAGATCTTCCTGCTGACTTCAAGTCTGACTTTACGAGAACTTCTCATGGAACATGGGGCCAGAAAATCAACCATAAAATGAAAAACTATACACATGCTTATGGAAACGTATTATTTATCAGTTTGTCAAAAGTTTTTACACTTCACGTGTATTAAAACGAATCCAAAATAAGCACTGTGCATCATAAACTTACTAATTTCCTCCACATTGTTATTTAATGGGACTATATTGCCGTTTTTAGTAGTGTATCGAGCTTTGTTTCTATTATTTATTGCTTTTTCGTAAATTCAATATTTGCTGTGTGTGTTTATATTTAATATTATTTTTACGGAAATCTAATAAAATAAATCAAGAAATATAAAGTACGTGTAGTTAAGTAGAGAGATATAATACAAACTGTTTTGTAGTAAAGGCGATGAAATTGAATGTACTGAAAAATCAAGTCTATCTCGACCAAAGATGAATATTAGCTACTCGCAGCGTGAGATTCGGTTCCAGGCCAATTTTTCTGCTATTTACTAAAATTTCTCCTGAGTTCTTTGTCACCGTGATTCTTGCCAATAATACTTGTCTCGTGAACGATTGCGCAATAGAAAAATAGCAGTCACTTTCTAGAATAATTATTACTAGTACATTCTTGATAGGAATAATACTCATTTTTTGATTATTTATGATTATAAATAGGTGTGTGTGTGTGTGTGTGTGTGTGTGTGTGTGTGTGTGTGTGTGTGTAATTACTGCAAGTTTTGCTATATTGTTGGTAGTAAAACTATTTAGTTTCTCATTTAAAATCAGTTTTAAAGTTCTTTAGAATTAGAACTTTGTTCTAACTTAACATTTCCTTCAACAATATTGACTAGGAAAAATACTGTTCTTTGGTTAGTTGGTCAGACGTCTTCTGTTTTTCACCACACAAAAGTTCCTTAGAAATTTGGTACAATCAGTAATTTTTTTTATAAGAATGAATAAAACAGTACAATAGCCGCAAATTCAACTGCAAAAAATTTCTTAGATATCTGGAGAACAGCGAGAATACCAACTAGATTAAAAAATATGTTGTAGAGAAGCATAAAAACATATATAAAAATAGCAAAACCCAAAGAAAATAATAAAAATTAAGCTAAAAGATCGGATATGGAAGATGGTAAGTCCCAAATCTGGAAACTTTTGGAAAAGATTTAATTAATTACTTACTTATAATTTGCTTCATTTATAGTAACAGTTTTTATGTTGAGTCTCAGCTAAATACGAAACAGCTCCGCATATTTAAAACTCACCTGTATATGCGAACAATAGGTATTTAGTTTTTTATCTGTTTCAGTATAGCATTTGATGGCTTAAGATAAATTTCAACAGCAAGGCCGACATAATATTTCAGTTCTACATTTGCATATAGTTCTTTTTTTCTAAAGAAGTTCCATGACGAGCCTCTCGCACGCTAAAAATCTCACTTCAAACGTCTACCACATTAAAATATACTGCTATATTACCTCGGATATAATGTTTTACTGATTGGGTAGTATTCGCCAAAGTGCTTGAGTAAAATAACAGTATTTTATGGGTAAATTGTAATTATAATAACAAAAAATGTGTAGACAAGCACGTGTTTCTGTTTCAAATTTAAGCTTTCTTCACTTTAACTCATCATTATTCTAAAAGAAATTACAGTAAAAATCTTATACAACATTTGTTGTTCTTAAAGAAAGATATACCAAAAATTGAGAGTTCCAAGTTAAATATTGAAGCCGTAATTAATTGTTGTTTACCCTTAGGAAATCTGATATTAATTTCAGTTTAAAGAAATACTGTATGAGAATTTATGTTCTGCATGTGGTAACTAATTTAATGTTTATATCATTAGACTAGTACTAATTATAAATCACGCAATATTTATTACTGACTATCTTTACAAAATATATATATTTTAAATTTTATGTTGTTAGTTAACTGTACTTATATCGAGTTATAACAATATGGAATAACAAAGTATTCCACGACAAGTTACGCTGGAAACACTTTACTAACTCCAGCCACACGTTCTTGCTAATTAAAATTTTTGTTTTTTGTTACTTTTTTCTGTTGTCGTAGTTTTCATTGTTTCCTCTTGAGAGATGATTCTTATGTCGCGCGTGTGTGGTACGGCAGAGTTTGAAAACGAGTCACACGTCAAAAATCTCAGCTATACCACACGTGCGGACACAACATGACTTATTCACTGTAGATTTTGAGATTTTCGATGACTCAGATGTTTATTTCTGAATCTTGACACTTGTTTTAGTATATTAAAACATAGCAGCCTCTTAAAGGTTAAGAAATTTAGTTATAAATAAAAATGTTTCTTTTCAAAATAAACGTCAGATAACAACTGTACAAAGATACTCTGGTGATGAGTGGGGTAACCGTGTTGACTGAATATCATCTTCTCAAGATAATCAATCACTAAGTCTGATGAATCTTAGATAGGTCAAACAACAAGATAACAAATGTTTTGAGATTTCCTCATCTTTTAGCGTAGAGTTCTCTGTAAGATTGGACCGGTCGTCTTGACAGTCTTCAGTTAATGGGATACAGAAAACCAAACACAAGTTGAAAGTTATGTCGGTGTTTTGTATATAATAACCTCTTGTGCGTTTGGTTCTCGTGTGAATCATACAGTGTCTGTTCCATGGTCCTGTCTAGTGTAACATTCATTCCACATTCATATTTGTACAAAAACTCATCTACGTTTATCTATATTTTGATTGCCTGTATTAATCAATCAATCAGTTTAAGTAAACTTAAATTTTAGATTACCACTAGTAAATGAATATTAGTGTCATTGCAGTGTTAAAAACTATGTGTGTAGTTTGCCTATTTTTTAGGCAACACAATGTAGTGATGTAATATTTTTCAGCGTCCAAAATTAATAATGGTAGAAATTTAACCTATTGCTGGTTATACAGAATACAAAAGTAACAGCAAAATATAATACTCTATAATTATACATAACGTGTAATACATTAACACTAGGTGCTTGTTGATTAAAAATTATACACCATTCTATTAAAGTTATTATGAGTAGATTTGATTATTTATTAATCATTTTACCTACCAAAGTAAAATAATTTGTGAAAATACCATGCACGGTTTTACTTTTAACTACTTTGTTTAAGACAATAAGGAAAATAGATATAAAGAAAACAGGATTTTCCGGAGATTTGACATTCTTTAGTTACATAGAAAATTAGTAACACTAAGTTTCCAGATCTATCATATGATCCCTAACTCAGGGGAACAACTAACACAACACATAAAAAATCTAGGATCTCTAACTTTGTTTAGCCATCAGTTAATTTATCACTCCGATCCACGATGGCTTATGGAGACTGACCATGGTATAAGCGGAAAATCCGGTTTCCTTTTTCTATTCTTCCAACGTCAAAAGCAAACTTTGGACAAAGAAAATTTAGTTATCTTTGGGTTTATTTGAATATATAAACCTGTTTTATATCAGTTAACATATTACTCCGATCCACGATGGCTTATGGGACTAACCATGGTATAAGCGGAAAATCCTGTTTCCTTTTCTATTCTTTCAACCTCAAAAGCAATCTTTAAACAAAGAAAATTTAGTTATCTTTGGGGTTTATTTGAATATTATAAACCTGTTTTACTATCAGTTAACATATTACTCCGATCCACGATGGCTTATGGGGAATGATGACCATGGTATAAGCGGAAAATCCGGTTTTCTATTCTTTCAACCTCAAAAGCAATCTTTAAACAAAGAAAATTTAGTTATCTTTGGGTTTATTTGAATATATAAACACTGTTTTACTATCAGTTAACATATTACTCCGATCACGATGGCTTATGGGGGACTGACCATTGTATAAGCGGAAAATCCTGTTTCCTTTTCTATTCTTTCAACCTCAAAGCAATCTTTAAACAAAGAAAATTTAGTTATCTTTGGGTTTATTTGATATATAAACCTGTTTTACTATCAGTTAACATATTACTCCGATCCACGATGGCTTATGGGGGACTGACCATTGTATAAGCGGAAAATCCGGTTTTCTATTCTTTCAACCTCAAAAGCAATCTTTAAACAAAGAAAATTTAGTTATCTTTGGGTTTATTTGAATATATAACTGTTTTACTATCAGTTAACATATTACTCCGATCCACGATGGCTTATGGGGGACTGACCATTGTATAAGCGGAAAAATCCGGTTTTCTATTCTTTCAACCTCAAAAGCAATCTTTAAACAAAGAAAATTTAGTTATCTTTGGGTTTATTTGAATATATAAACCTGTTTTACTATCAGTTAACATATTACTCCGATCCACGATGGCTTATGGGGACTGACCATTGTATAAGCGGAAAATCCGGTTTTCTATTCTTTCAACCTCAAAAGCAATCTTTAAACAAAGAAAATTTAGTTATCTTTGGGTTTATTTGAGTATATAACCCTGTTTTACCATCAGTTAAACATATTATCTATAATTCACCAATTGGTTATGGAGACGGATCATGGTATGAATGAAACAATCGAAATACTTTAAAATAACATTTGTGATGAAAATAATAGGAAAAAACAAAACGGTATTATTTAATTATTCCAAATTAAAATAAATGCAATAATTCATTGTAAATATTAAGCATTTTTTAGCCTAATATTCTGTTAAGTATGTTTAATACAGTAGTAATGTGAAAAAAGAACATAATAAAAATCAAAATGTTAGATAGTACTATAACAGGACAGGTTTAAATGTTACAACGAACTTTATAGTTATAAATGACAAAATAATTCAAATGGAAATTTAGGGCTTCGTAAAGTTCACAGATATACAATTTAAAAGCTAAATTTAATATTTTCCCTCTAAGGAATATTATCTGATAAGAGAAATCTATTAATACAAAATTATAGCTAAGTAATTATAAATAAAGTAATGAAATAATGCACTCAAGGTTCATCCTGTAACAATTGTATAAATGTAGCTATCTGAATTTGTAGGATAGTTAAGATGAGAGATGTATTATTTCTTAATTACTAATCTACTATATTGTGACTGATTGGTTTACTGGTGTTTAATAAATTCCAAAAACATTCTGTACTAAAAATGTTTCATAATATCCACACGAGTTAGTAAAAACATTGGACACACGACACACCAGGGTACGGGAAAATGAACAATAGCAGAAGATAACTACAATAGTATAACGAGTTGGATTGTTGATATTAATATTCCAGAGTATTAATATTTAAATTATCAATGAGACATCCAAGACGATATAAAATATTTTTTGATTAGTAAGCTCCTAGTGAATATTCAGTACAATTTATTAATATGAATATACTCAATTTGTTAACTATTAAATATTATCTGGTTTTTCTAAAATAAAAATCACAGTTCTAAATACAAATAATGGATTTATTTTAAACTGGCAAATTAATAAGTTCAACGTTTCAGAATTTTTATCACTCTACTTTCCACAAAGAATTGACAAACCTTTTAGTAAATTTAAAAATTCCTTTGGCAAGAAATAAAAATATTAATCAAATATATCAAACTAAAAATCAGAGCTCTCTTCTAAAATAAAATAATAAAATTTTAAAATAAAAATCTAATACCACTTGGAAATAACTAAAATAAAAATGTTCACTTCTAAGTTCACTCAAAATTCAAAAAATAAAAATTTAAACTTCTCTTTACACTAGTTGAACCTTAACTTTTAAGTCTCTGCAATTCAGATTACAACTCTCTCAAACAATTATTAATGTTCAATTAATTTCCAATTAATAATTCACAATAAAACAGCAGTTCCAGTTAAATATTAATAAATTACTACTTTTCCAAATCTCAATTAAAGTTATTAACAAAGTTCAATTTTAATTCACTTTCTTGCAAGCATGAACTAAATGTAACTTGTATGATTCTATTATGCTCTATTGTTCATCGAGAATAAGTTATTCAGATTGCTCTGTAGTTTCTATGAATTTAATTTTTTCCTATAAAAAAGACAACAAAATTAATTTAATATCAGATCAGGAAGACTATTTCAATAAAACGTACAATAAATTTGGTGCTTACCTCAAAATCACTCGCGGAAAAAAATTAAGAAACACGACGCACTGTAATCAACTTAATCACGAAAATAACCAAAAGAAGGGAGAAAATTCTGAGCGGGCGCTTAAATACTTCCCTTTCCAAGCAACTTTGCAGGACATCCGCGGTGTTCTCTCATTGGTCCAGCTGTATCAAACCAGGAGAACAATACTCGCAAGAAGACAAGTTCTAATCAATTCAAGGCAGTCAACCTGCCTTCCTAACAATTTAAAACTACCAGTACTAACTTGCCAAAGGATTACATGTTCGTTTTTACCCTGACTTTTCACAATCTAATCTAAAATTAAATCCCAACATTTCGTTCCCAAATTTTTTATTTAATTTAAGTTTTTAATAAAAAATATAAACCAATGTAGCGTTAAAAACGCTACTAATAGTAAACATGTAAGAGTAAAATAAAACAACTTGCAAAATGTCCATATTTACCTACTGAATAAAATATAAACACTATTTGTATAATCAAGAAATGAAAAAACTGACAAAGTAAAAGTAATGGGATTATTTATGTATTATTTTTAATCAAGAATAAGAAAAATCTTTAAAAAGATAGACTCAAATTGTAAAAAGTAAAATATTTAAATTGCTGGAAGTATTTTATTTTTCAAATCATATTCGTAGTTTTTTTAAGGCCAAGTATTGCAAGAATTTAATTTATTTTTTTAAACCAAGATTCCTCACGGTAAAATCAGGAAAACTTAGAAAATAATACCGTTGTTTCTTATTATTTTTAAAAGCCGTTTCTTTATTGTAGCTACCTAACTGTATCTGGTAAAATATGCTCTTCGATTCAAATGTAAATAATTCTTAAACTACATAAACAGTACAAATTTATCGTTAGAACTTTAACCTGTTGACGTAGTTTTTTTATGATTCCTCTTGAAAGATGATTTTGATGCCACGAATGTGTGAGGCAGCAAAGAAATCTCACGTCAAGTAACACGTGAGTATCTCTGGTGCACCACACTTGCTGGATCATATGTCTTCATCTTGTCTGGAGATTGAAGTCATTTCGACGATGAAGTATTTTCCAACGCACCATCTAATATAACAACATTTATCGTCCTGAATACTTTCATTTAGGATTTTGGCCTGTATAAACTATTGCATAACCTGTTTAGCTAGTACAAAAACAGTGTTTTATACAGGTGTATATTACAAAATATGACTGTAAAATTTAATTCATCGAACTAAATTAAATATTATATTATATTATATATATATATATATATATATATATATATATATATATACAGACTACTATGCATTTCTTTCTTAAACATTTAGAGACAACCAACATATGTACTTACATTATTACCAGTTAAAAATTGGAAAAAAATTTTTATTATTAAACAATAGAAAAGTAGTAATTAAAAAAAAAATACATCTAATATTACACGTGTCAGTTTGCTTGTTTGATTGCATAAGTGACCATTTCGTACTAATTTTTAGACACAACCCAAAAAACATGTTTGCCTGGAATACCTTTCGATTACGATACAGTTTTTTTTAGGACAAACAATCTAAAGTATGGCTAAGATAACCATAATAAGAGGAACCTCCCATCTCATATAATCAAAAAAAAGCAAAGAACAGTAACCAGGAAGATAGCTTTTTTAATTTTTTCAAATCTGGAAATTTTAGGGAAAAATTTATTACTTGCTTACTTACTTTGCTTCATATATGTATAGTGACCTTTAGTTTGTTGAGCCTTAGCCAAATACGAAACAGCTCCGGATATTTAAAACTCACCTGTATATGCGAACAATAGGTATTTAATTTTGGATCTGTTCCAGTATAGCATCTGATGGCTTAAGATAACTCTTCACAGCAAGGCGATATATTTCAGTTCTGAATTTACTTATTTATAGTTTGTTTTTCTAGAGATCCCAGACGGAGCCTGGTTTCGAAAACCTCTCTCGCTCGAAAAAACGTCTCACTTCAAACAATTACCACATTAAAATATAAACCTATAATTACTTGGCACTAATGTTTTACTGATTGGTTAGTATTTGCTAATGTATTTTAGTAAAAATACAATATTTTATTGGTTAATTTGAATTATGATAACGAGAAATGTGTAGGAAAACACGGTTTTCTGTTTAAAATTTAAGCTTTCTCCAAGAAAAGTAAGAACTGCTCCGTTGGACGAACTGAACCGACCTAGCCTCCGTGTCCTGTTTCAGTGACTGCCTTGTCATACATACTTTTTGGAAGCCTATGAATGGATGTAAAGAGCAACTATGTAGATGGATCTTTCGTGAACCTTTCAAGAACGTAAATTTCTTAGAAGTAGCATTTCAAGCAGGACAAAATAGGAACACTCCGCTTGGTTAGTGTGCTTAATGGCTTTCAATGGCTCTTACCTTTAATAAGACACAACCGATGTTCTAATGATAATATGTATTAAACCATGGAATGATAATTTTGGAATTTTTGCTGTTTTAAAGTAACAGGAATTGATAAAAACTTTGTGGGGTGGCAACTTCTGTCTAAAACATATCAATCATTCTCTTTTGTTGTCCATTCGTGAATGGATGATACCAGTGATTTAGTGATTTCATTCATATAGGAATTAAAAATAACATGGCAATTTATATATGCCAGAAAAATATTATTACATGTAATGTGGTTAAATTAAATTGCATGTTGTGAAACTGTCTTCTTTACTTTGATTCACAATTACAATATATTTAATCTCTATGTTAGTATTATGAGAACTAACAGACAGTCATGAAATATTTACCGCACTTAATTCGAAGCTATAACTATGATTCTTTTAGTATTTTTGAGGTACTTTTCATGGTGTAAAATTAGCTTTCCCTCAATAAGTTAAAGCTCTAAAATGATCATTAGAAAACTAACGATAGTCTTGCAGAACCTAACAGGATCTAACAAAAAAACTTAAAAAATTAAAATAAATTATATTACTGATATAATAATTCATTCATGAGAAGTTACAGGAACCCTAAATATACATATATCGACAACCTAATTATATTTAAAATTGAGTAAATTACGTGATATGCTGTGAAATTTACCTCACATTCAATCAGTGTTTAAACGTATTAATATTGCTAAGATAATACATTTTTCACAAGAACAAACAGGAACTAATGTTGGATATGGGAAAATGTGGTAAAGGTATAACTTGATTGTTTCATTTCACTGACATCTGGGAAACAATGACGCCTGAAGAAACAGACTGTACTCCCGGCCAGGAAACATCCATTGCTCAGTCGTTATCACGAAATATCTTCTATTTGAGAGAATGAAATTACCACGATTCATTATTAGTATTAAAGACCAGTACTTACAGTATTATACAGTATTTAAGTAAAAATTAAACAAAATAATAACTAATAAATGATTTCGTAAAGGTTTACAAAAAGCTTCTTTACGACTTTAATTGTCAAGTACGAACAGTAAATTTGTGTACGTAGTTCTTCATAATATATACAACAAATGTTGTATAAGAATAGTTTAACTCTCATCACTTAAGAATAAGAATAAGAATAAGAAATATTTATTCTGAGACTAGAATATAGTGTTGACAAAAATAAACATTTAATTTTGCAATAAGGGTGCAGGTCCTGCTCAAGGTAAAGTGTCAATAACCAAGATTGTTTATATTTAACCTACTTAGAATAATGAGTATTACAAGTAGGGCTGATAACCAACAAGTATTGAGAAGCGGTAACCATTAAACACAGTAATCAGTTCACCTGTGCTGTAACAGTCTGAAAGCTTGTTTGTCAACAAAACAATGCAGTCGACAGAGCACCACAGCTGATATGATCAGACGTCACAGCTGATATGAGTGGGAGAGGAGACTGGAAAATCGATATGCACGGACTTTGCAATCGTGAAAGAACCTGAAACCACACTTTGAAATATGCACTGTATATAGCTTATAAGAGTTGAGATTGCACTGATATTCACCAATGGACTAAAGTTTCTTATTATCCGGCTCGCTAAGGACCATGAAAAGAATGAATGTTGGTTATGAGAACCGTTAGATAATATTTTAGAGGCTCGATTAAGAAGGACCACTTCACACTAGGCAGTGAAGACGCCGAACACACTAATTTTAACAAGAGTTTCACTAGGTTACACATAATGAGTTTATGAACAGTGCATATTCAAATAAAGTGCAGAAAATAAACAGTTACCTTTGTTTTCATGAGAGGTACCTAACCGTAGTCTGCTTCCATTTGAAAATAAATACAGATATAAATCGTAATTAAAAACTCGGAATTCTAGCCATCTAGACAGGTGGCGATGGCTAGCACAGTTTATCAAACAACTAAATTGGCATACAACAGTCTATATTTGACACTTAAACTGGCGGTCCACTGCAGCGCCTACTATATACACACAAAGTATTTACACAAAACTATAAAGTCAAAACCAAGAATTATAGATTATTTCTTGTTAAAATTAATACCCCAGTAAGTACATATTTTCAAATTTTACGAAACAGAAATAAAATATTATATATTCTAAACTTAATGCTACCATTTTCAATGTTTCATCCACAACATAACTTTTGGAATAATGATGAGTTTAAGTGGATAAAGCTAAAATTTTTAACAGAAAATTATGTTTTTGGTTATCATAATTTACAACAATACACAAATATATATATATATATATAATGTTTTAGTCGAATACATGGGTGTTTACTATCCAATCAAACAATTGTTTCTGAAGTAATATATGTGAAAAGAATGAATTTTGGTTATGAGAACCGTTAGATAATATTTTAGAGGCTCGATTAAGAAGGACCACTTTACACTAGGCAGTGAAGACGCCGAACACACTAAATTTTAACAAGAGTTCACTAGGTTACACATAATGAGTTTATGAACAGTGCATATTCAAATAAAGTGCAGAAAATAAACAGTTACCTTTGTTTTCATGAGAGGTACCTAACCGTAGTCTGCTGTTGTTGAGGGCCAGGTTGTGATCAGTAAGTGTGGAAATAGGCTGCTGTCTTGTAGGCAGGCGTGAAGACGGAAGATGTCCTTCACGGATTCACTCACGCACAATACGACCGCAAACGAATAGTTCATAACACTGTGGCCAGTCCTGTAGAGCACGGTAGACGCGGGTGTCCGGGAGCAGAGACGTTCTGGTAGAGATTGCCAGTCCAGAGCACTGACTTTAATGTTAATGTAAATGTACAACAAATAGAGATAAACTAATATTTTAAGTGAGAGAGTAACAGATGGGGGAGAGAGTAAGTATGGTAAGCAGTGGCTAGAGAGTACATAAGTGCCCCAGGCGGGACCGAGAGTATAACGAGCAAGCGTGCCGTCACTTGCAAGGTGGGCAATTGATAAGTCAACCGTTGTGATTGGTTGGTCAGTGTACAGTAAAACAGCTGATTCGTGAAACAATGGTTCATTGGTCTGTCACTGTACGTGAATATTCTAATCCAGTAAGGAATAGTATTGTAGGCACTAGGCCGCAGAAAGAGATATAGAATTAATGCAGTATATACAGTTTAGTAAAATAAAGGCAAATATAGAGTGTAAATTGCCCAAAAAATATATACATAATTATTGTTCAATAAAAGTAGCCTTTTCATATTAGGCATTAAAAAAAACAAGTTATTTACGCAATAATACTTAACAATATGTGTATATTTTAATTTGGTAGTCGTTTGAAGTAAGATGTTTAGCGTGCGAGAGAGGTGCTGGGGCCCGGCTCCGTCAGGGTTTTTCTTTAAAAAGACAAACTATAGATAACAAAGTTTTTAAGTGTTGCATGATATAGATGTCGTAACATGCTTCTTATTAGCCCGAAGATATATTTAAATCAATTCTAAGATTTCCCAACTGTCGATGAGTTTGGTTTAACCCACACATTTTAGATTTATAAAAAACATAGCCATCCAATGATATAATTTAAAAAAGGTTTATTTTAAAGGAAATAACAGTAAACTAATTACAAATAATGAAAGGTATAAAAACTAGTTATTTTTCAATTAACTCATTAATTGATTATATAAAACAATATTACAAAGAACACCATGTGTTATTTATAAACGATAATTGTTAATAAATTAAATTATTACATTACTATTAAATATAATCTAAAATGTAATGCTGTTCGTGATTAAAGTAAATTATAGAGTGTAGTTTCTGTGGTTATGATGGTAAACATGAAAACAAAAAATAATCAAAATAATTGAAAAGTTTAGGTTGGCTTTTAACTGAACTTTATATCGAGCTGTAACATTATTGCATAATTATTCCACGACAATTTACACTGGAAGCAATTCACTAACACCAACAACGTGTTCTTTCTCATTACAGTTCTCGTTGCTTTTTTTGTTGACGTAATTTCCACTGATTCCTCTTGAGAGATGGTTTTGATGTCGCGCCTGTGTGGTACGGCAGAATACTAAACGAGTCACACGTTAAATATCTCAGCCATACCACACGTGCGGACACAACATGACTTCTTCACTGTAGATGTTGAGATGTTCTGATGACTCTTAATATTTACTTCTAAATCTTGACTCTTGTTTTAATATCTTAACTCGTATAACAGCTTCATACAGCTCAATAACTTTCAACATGACTAAATGTAAACATGTCAGCTTTTGATGTTAAATCTAAATTAATAACATAATTAATAGCTAAATCAAAAATTCAGTTACTAATGATTATCATAAATAATTAAGTATTTTTAAAGTAAATAATAAGTTCGGTTAATGAGATATCATTCTAAAGAAGTTTAAAATATATTTTTGGAGTTTTCACTCTTTAGGTTTGGAGGCAATGTGTTATAGACTTTTTTGGTAAATGTTAAGTTTATTGGTCAATATATTAAAATTAATAATAAGTATCCTAATCGATAGTTTTTCTATCCATCAGGTATAATTATATACAAATAAATTTTTATATGTAATGTTTTCTTTTTAACAATATGAGTGGTGTCATCCGCAAGCAGGACCACAGATTATATAAGAATGCTATGGGACATAAATGCTAGGAGTTCATATAAATTAGAAATACTAATGGAGAGGAATCGAGCCTTGGGTAATGCTGCGATCATTAATATGCCGATATGCTTAAAATTGAAAATCGGCTAATGCCTATTTTAAATTATTACCATGTGTTTTCTATTTGATAAACATAAGTTAATTAATTGAAAACTCAGTATTTCAAACAATAACATTCTAACTTCCTTACCAATATACTATGTTTAACTTAGTTAAATTTCTCGAGCGTTAAATAATAGAAATGGCGTGTAACATGCTTCTTATCAACTGAAGATATAACTGTATCAGTTAATTCCAAAATTTCCAAAGGTTGGTATATCCAATATGTTTCAGATTGATAAAGAATATAGCCATCCAATGACATAATTTTAAAAAACTGGTTTTTGAAGCAAAAGGAAACCACTAAAATATTGCCCTTGCTGCAGATGTAACCCTTTAAGTAGTCTTTCCTGAAGAAATAAGAAACTGGAAATCACTTATCAATTGTCATGACTTCGTTTTTAAAATAGTAATAGGGATATCTTGAAATCAGGCTACCGGAAAATAGTTGAGGATGAGGATAAAGAAATTTCGCCAAACGTTATTGAAATATGAATAAAGCTATAACATATTTTTTGTGAAAATATACTCGTATTCATATATAATATTAATTTAAAACATTTTTAAGCCTTTGCAATTTTAAATTCAATTTTCTTGTCATCTTTTAACCTTATTAAAATGTCTTTCACTTAAATCGTCTATTCGAAACTAAAGAAATCAATAAGCCTAATAACGTATTCGTACACAAATAAAAACTACATACGCAGGAGTCCTTACTAGTTTACACATTCATACTAGAATAACATTCAAGGGAAATAACATTAAACTAATTAAAAATAGTGAGAGGTATAAAAACTATTTATTTTTTGACTAGCTCATAAATAGATTTTCAAAACCTATATTACAAAGAACGCCACATGTTTTTCATAAACAAGTATTGTTATTAAATTAAATTATTATATTATTGTTAAATATAAGCTATAAATTAAGCACTGTTCTTGATTAAAGTAAATTGTAGATTTTATTTTCGGTGGTTATGATGGTAATCACTACAAAATAATAATAATTTAAAAGTTTATGTTGTTGGTTAACTGTGGATATATCGAGTTATAACAATATGGAATAACAAAGTATTCCACGACAAGTTACGCTGGAAAACACTTCACTAACTCCAGCCACATATTCTAGCTAATAACAATTCTTGTTAATTTTTTCCAGTCGACGTAGTTTTCACTGTTTCCTCTTGAGAGATGATTATTATGCCGCGCCTGTGTGGTAGGGCAGAGATTTAAACGTATCACACGTCAAAAATCTCAACTATACCACACGTGCGGACACAAAAGGACTTCTTCACTGTAGATTTTGAGATGTTTCGATGACTCCAGATGTTTTTTTTCTGAACCTTTACTATTGTTTTAATTTTATAAGTATAACAGCTTTATACAGCTCAATAACTTTCCACATGACTAAGTGTAAACATGTCAGTTTTCAATATTAAATCTAAATGAATAACATAATAAATAGCTAAGTCAAACATTCAGTTACAAATGGTAATCATAAATCATTAATGTTTCAACTGATTAATATGCTCGGTTAATGAGCATAATATGACTTATTCACTGTAGATTTTGAGATGTTTCGATGACTCCTGATGTTTACTTCTAAATCTTGACTCTTATTTTAATATCTTAACTATAACAGCCTCTTAAAGGTTAAGAACTTTTGTTATAACAATGTTTCGTTTTAAAAGAAAATTCAGATAACAACTCTACAAATATACTCTGGTGATGAGTGGGGTTACCGTATAGACTGAATATCAATTCTCAAGATAATTAATCACTAAGTCTGATGACTCTTGGATAGGACAAACAACAAGAAAACAAATGTTTTGGGATTTGCTCATCTTTTAGCGCAGAATTCTCAGCAAGTTTGGACCGGTCTTCTTGACAGTCTTCAGTAAATGAGATACAGAGACCAACACCATTTGAAAGTTATGTCGGTGTTTTGTATACAAAATCCTCTTGTGTTTTTGGTTCTCGTATAAATCAGAGTGTCAGTTCCATGGTCCTGTCTCGTGTAACATTCATTCCCATTCATATTTATACAAAAACTCATCAACGTTATCTATTTTTTGATTACCTTTATTAATCCATCAATCAGTTTAAGTAAACTTTAATATTAGGTTACTACTAGTAAATGGATATTAGTGTCATTGCATTGTTAAAACTATGTGAGTAGTTTGCCTATTTGTGAGGCAACACAGTTTTGTGATTCACTCTGTGCGATAAAACTATCGCATGATTAAATAGGACATTGTTGACCCAACATCACAGAATACATTTACGTTCAGTTCTTTGTTAGTTAACATCGCGAATAATGTGAGTAGCACGAGTATGGCTGGAAGTGAGTTGGCCAAAAGTTCCTGTACAGCGGGTGTGGCGGAAGCAAACACTTATAGTGTCATCCCTGCAGTTTACTGGCCTTATTAACAGTGTTTTTACACAATTCTTACCTTTTAAATTAACTCCATTACAATTTTCTTACAGCTGTAGTAATGTGATTCAACAACATGAGTTTTCATAGTAAATAACTATTATAATTTAAAAATAAAAATATACAATTCGTATAACATCTTTAACGAATATGTTACAAAATAGTGTTGATGTGTTATTTTTAAGCGTCCAAAACAATAATGGTAGAAATTAACCCAATTACTGTTACACATTTGAGAAATAAATGTAGTGCTACAGAATACAAAAGTAACAGCAAAATACGGTACTCTATAATTATACATAACGTGTAATACATTAACACTAGGTGGTTGTTAATTACAATTACACACCTATCTATTTATAAAGTTATTATGAGTAGATTTGATTATTTATTAATAATTTACCTACAAAAGTTAAATAATTTGAGAATAACATGCGCGGTTTTGCTTTTAACAACTTTTTTTAAGATAATAAGGAAGATAGATTTGAAGGAAACGTGAATTTCCATACATTTTACATTCTTCGGTTACATACAAAATTAGTAAACACTACGTTTCCAGATCTGTTATATGATCCTAAGGGGAACAACGAACATAACACATAACAATTAGGATCTTGAACTTTGTTTAGCCAACAGTTAACATATCACTCCAATCCAAGATGGGTTATGGGGACTGACCATGGTATAAGAGGAAAATCATGTTTTTTTTTATATTCTTCCAACGCAAAAGCAAACTTTAAACAAAGAAATGTTATTTATGTTTGGGTGTATTGGAATATACAAAAGCTGTTTTACCATCAGTTAACATATATCTATGATTCACAATTGGTTATGGAGACGGATCATGGTATGAATGAAACAATCGAAATCCGTTAAAATAACATTTGTAATAAAAATATTAGGAAAAAACACGGTACTATTTATTTATTCCAAATTAAAAAAAATGCAATAATTTATTGTAATTATTAAGCATTTTGTAGAGTAATTACTGTTAAGTATGTTTAATATAGTAGTAATATGAAAAAAGAACATAATAACAATCAAAATGTTAGATAGTATCTATAACAGAGAGGTTTAAACGTTTAAAATTATTTTCAAAAGAACTTTATAGTTGTAAATGAGAAAATAATTCAAATGGAAATTTAAGGCTTCGTACAGTTTACAGATATAAAATTAAAAAACTAAATTTAATATTTTCCCTTTAAGGAATATATCTGATAAGAGAAATCTAATAATACAAAATTATAGCTTGTAATAAAGTAATGAAATAATGCACTCAAAGTTCATCCTGTAACAATTGTATAAATGTGGCTATCTGAATTTGTAGGATAGTTAAGATGAGAGATGTATTAAACTAATTAATTTACTATATTGTGACTTATTGGCTTACAGGTGTTTAATAAAGTCCAGTGAACATTCTGTACTGAAAAGGTTTTATAATATCCACAAGAGTAAGTCAATATATTAGACACACCAGGGTACGGGAAAATAAACAATTGCAGAACATAACTAAGTACAATAGCAAACATGTAAGAGTAAAATTAAAAAAAAGCTTGCAAAATCTGCATATTTACCTACTGAATAAAATAAGAAACACTATTTGTATAATCAAGAAATGAAAAACTGGCAAAGTAAAAGTAATGGGATTATTTATGTATTATTTTTAATGAATAATAAGAAAAATCTTTAAAAAGATTGACTCAAATTGTAAAAAGTAAAATATTTAAATTGCTGGAATTATTTGCTTTTTCAAATAATATTCTTAGTTGTTTAAGGCCAAGTATTGTAAGAATTTAATTTATTTTTATAAGCCAAGATTCGTCACGGTAAAATCATGAAAATATAGAGAATAAAACTCTTGTTTCTTTATTGTAGCTACTTAAGTGTATCTAATACAATAAGCTCTTCGATATAAATGTAAAACATTCTTGAACTGCATAAACAGTATAAGTTTCTCGTTAGCCTTTTAACCTATTGACGTAGTTTTTTTATGATTCCTCTTGAAAGATGATTTTGATGCCTCGAATGTGTGAGGCACCAAAGAAAACTCACGACAAGTAACACGTGAGTATCTCTTCTGCACCACACTTGCTAGCTCATATGTCTTCATCTTGTATGGAGATTGAAGTTATTTCGACGATAAAGTATTTTCCAGTGCACCGACCAATTTAACAACAATTAGCGTAATAAAACGAATTCCCTGACAGAGACACAGAAATGTTTATTAAGTTGTATATTAAAACTATTTGAGACAATGACTAAATAATGTTACAAGAAAATGTACTGTAATGCCTCACTACAAATATAAAAAATGTACAGTTAACAAAGCGATGTTTTAATATTTCGACATAGCTGTGGGGAGCCATTTTCAGTAAACAGGTGACAAACGGAGACTGATGGTACCATAAAATATACGAGCATGTCACGGTCAGTGTAAGTCTAAGAATTACAATACCATGTTTTCTGGGTAGTAAAAAAGAATACAGTTTAAAATTATTAGTTTATCAAGCTGTTATTAATACTTTAGATTTGTTGTAAATAAAGAACTTTCTAAAATAGTCGATAAGTTTGGTTTATTGATTTTAAACCAAAATGGTTAAAATTAAAAAACAAAAACATTAAGGGCTTCTAAAAATAACAATGATATAATGAACATGACTCAATTTTCGTTTCAACAGGGACGGGAAAACACTAAGCAGTGCCATTTAGGCCACTTTCGTTAAAGGTGACAAAAGTCAATTTTTGTTTTCAATTTTAAATGAATTTGTTGCAATAAACCCTTTAAGAATGAATTTATTTTTTAAGTTATAACTTGAGCTATCTTTTAATCATACCAACAAAAACCTGTTGAGGATGAATGAAACCTGTTGATATGAAATCTAATTAAAATACGACTGAAAGAAATGACATGTTTTTGTAAATATTACGAATAATATTAGACAAACAACTCGTTATATTAAGACATATATATATATATATATATATATATATATATATATATATATATATACAGTATATAAATTATAAAATTTACATAAGACATAATTTATTAAAACCAAAAGTTTCCCTATTAAATCTTTACTTCCAATTTATCAATAAGTGAAATATTTATATTACTACTAAATATAAACCAAAACATTAAATACTGAACTTCACTATAATGATGGTCTATTGTATTACGTTTTTTAAGTGCGGACAGTGATAGTATGAAGTTTCAGGACGGAAATTTCTAAGCATTTTTGCATGTATAAACTCGTTTAGTAGAATGTTTTTAAACTGTAAACTCAGCTTGACAATAGACTATACAGATAATAGTTAAAAGAAGGAGAACTGAATCCCAAAAAGTATAACAGAACAGAATCGGAAAATGAGGCGCTCATTGGTTTCAACATTTGAGGAACAAAATGCTATCTAAGAAAAAGGCTAATAACAGTTATTTAACGCAAAAAGCAATTACAATTTTTACTGTAATTTTAAACAATTTAAACTAATATACTACTCGGACTCATTAATAAAGAAGTAATATTTAAAAACGCATATATAATTAAAATAAAGAGAATCGTTAAAAGAGACATTTAAGTGTCTACTGGGTTGGAAATGCTGAAATTGTATTAACTGTATTAAATGCAGTCCTACCAGACGAATAAATTAAATACGATTATTTATTTTGAAAAATACAATACTTTTACTACAATCAATAGACATTTTTAACAATAAAATCAATATTACTCTCAATAAATAAACGAATACATATATTTAGTATTATGGCATTGGATTATCTATTTAAATTGCTACTATTACTGGATCAAATCACTGCCATTTTTGGAATATTGTTAACACTATTTGAATGTTTTGATACTTCGGGCAGGCAATTATTTAGTCAACAGATGTTAGACTGAAACTAATGTGAACCGACTTAGATGAAAATCAAGACACCACCCTGTTATTGTCATGATTTATAGGTATTTTAAAAGTATGAAATTTTATATTATTCATTTTTCAATATGTTAGAAATGAAATAAACATTCGATAGAAACTTTTTATGAAACACAAAATAGGGAAAGTTAACATTTACTCTCAATAAACAATACAACTAATATATTTAATGAGCTACACATCCATTTAAGGACATTGACTTACTAAAATTATAAGTATCCTAACTTTTTGGTTTACACCGCCGCTGCATCAAACAGTGTTAACACAAAATTTTTTAAGCGAAAATAGTTGTGGAAAATACATACGTAACAATTCACAGGAAATTCATGACTTTCCTGTGGAAAAAAATCAAGGTGCAGAAGGTGTAGTGAATGAGGCTGGAGGGCACTGGACTTGTACATTTTGGGACTAATGTTGATGCTTTTCACAGACTGGGGAATGAAAAAAATTGAGACAATCCTCACGAAAGAAAAGTAAAGTTCGTGACGCGTAAGGACAATGAGGACTTCACCAAAAACAGCTGTGAAACGTACTCTGTCTACGAGCCACATACGTGAACGATTTCCTGTCGGAGAAGAATTCTCGCCATGACAAAGGAATCCTGGGAAGAAAAGTAAATACCGGTTCCTGTGAGTCCGAAATGGAAAACTCTTCCTTCGGAAAAAATTCAGCTGTATATCTAGTGCATACTCAAGAAGACTTAAGTAAACTATAAATTCCTCAAGAGTACACAAATTCTATTTTTGAATTCACTTTATTGTTTAATTTGCCTTTAGTTTTGTAATGTTAAAAAGTACAGTTAAAAATGTATATATTTTTAGTTATAACTAGATTGCAATCTTTGTTATATTGGGAAGTGTCTAAGACATTGTGGATGGCTGGATGTTGTTTTTTTATCTGCTGTGCTATTTCACTGTTATTTATGTGAATTTCAAGTTTCTTTGCTATTAAAATTGCAAATTTGTATCTACAAGTTACCGTGAGTGTTTGTGAATGGTATTTTTAGTTTTTAGTAGTATTCTTTTCCGAAATCATCATTTAATTGTGAGGCATAGCTCTCAACTCTCACATAAAATAGACAATCTTGCATGTTAATTGTCAGTAATTTCTAATCAACCTCATTGGCTAATCGGCGTCCAATACTATCTTTGCTTGCTTCATGAACTTTTAAAGTATATGTCTTCTTTTTTTCCCCAATTCCCAAGTCATTATTTTTTGCATGAAGTCTTTTTGTACCTTTCCATAGCTGCATGTACTGATGTCATATTCATCGTTTGTATTAAGTTGCCCGGCTGTTATTTATTCTTTTGTCAGAGTTTCTTCTCTTTATTTAATTTTGTCAGGCTTTCGTACTTCTGGTGTATCTGCCAGCTCACTGTGTGGTGGATTGTGTACCTTCATAACTGGGCTAGTGGTTCACCATAAATTGTTAACCTTCATTATTATATCTGCTGACACTATGAACCCCCAGGATGAGGCTGTTTGCGTTATTTGTGTGAAAATTGTTGGTCATGGAGATGAGGGATTTTAGTGCGACGATTCGTGTAGTAGATGGTTTCGCCGTGCTTGTGTTGGGGTAACGAAGGCTGAATATACCAAACTGGCAAGGTGATTTGAATAGAAAATGGCATTGCGTCAGGGCTGATTGCATAAACTTTGCTCCTACTAATCTAAGTGACATATTGAGTAAACTGCTAACGAAAGTCGATGTTCTAGCTTCTATGGTGACTAGGTTGAGCGATGTCCCAAATGATAGTAAAATTATAAAGACTGAAATTAAGACTATTCAGGATAAACTAATAGCTATCGAGCCGAAGTTAGATGAACTCGATAAGAGAGTCAGAAACCTTGAATATCATATTGACAGGGTCGAAGACGTAAGTTTTTATGGTATAATGGCTGAATTAAGTGAAAGAAACCGAAGGAGATATAATTTTATATTATTTAATGTACCCGAGGCATCTAGTAGCCTCGCTGAGGCAATTAAATCCCATGAGTCTGATATAATTGCTAAAGTCATAAATTGCGTCGTTCCGCATCTTGATCCTATCAGAGTAAAATATTTCAGACTAGGTGTTAGATCTCCTAAAAAGATTAGACCTATCAAACTTGTTTTTCCTGCTGAGATCGACATTCGTTCTGCACTCAAAAGTTTTTCTTCTGAGAACTTAATAGCAGGTTTGACCCTCGTCTACAGGAAGTTAGAGTGTCCAGGGACCGTACTCCCAAGAAAATTGAGTCATTAAAGAAACTTCGTAAAGAACTTGAATCTCGATTTGCTGCTGGGGAGGATAAAATAACAATTAATTACATGAATGGTGTACCAATGATTGTTAAAACTAAGCATATTAATAAAAAAAACTAGCTAATATCAACGGCAATGCACGTGTAAAATGTTTCTATCAAAATTTTAATGGTATTAGGTTTAAGATTCCAGAATTAATTCAGAATGTTAGTTTAAATGTGTTTTATATAATTGTCTCCTCTGAGTAAAAACTATTGCCTGCTGTTTGTGATGCTGAATTGTGTCTTGGGAGTTACAATATTTTTCGTTGTGATAGATCTTCTAAGACCAGCAGTAAGAGTAGTGGTGGTGGTGTTTTTATGGCGTTGCAAGCTAATCTCAATGTGCTTAAAATTGACTTTGATTTTGGTGAAATCGAAGCTCTGTGTGTCTGTACCTATTCTGGTCATACGAAATTGTTTATTTGTGCTGTTTATATACCCCCAAAACCAGCCTAACAGTAAATTCCAACATTTTTGTGAATCACTGGAACAATTAAGATTGCAAATTGGATATGATGGGAGTTTACTAGTCCTTGGTGATTTTAACATTGCTAGCGCTGTGAGTTCAGCATCTATGATTGACTTGATCAGTGATACGTCTCAATCTTGGGTTATTACAATACAGTAATGTGTTTAATATTCATATCTATCATCTGGATTTGGTCTTCTCTGATGTTGCTTGCACTGTCTCTCGTTCATTGGACCCTTTGGTGCGTGGAGATTTGTACCACCCAGCCCTAGAAATTGAACTGACGTCATCGGCTCCCTCAATTGATGCCCAGCCTAGATTTGTACCAAATTTTCATAAGTGCAACATGGAGGGCATCAGAGAGGGGTTGCTCACGTTTGAATAACTCCTTACTACCTGAACCACTTACTAGTAATGACAAGGTTTTTAATAAATATATTTTGGGCCTTAGTGGTCTTGTAGAGAAGAATACCCCTCTAAGGAGAGTTAACTCATCACCGTTTCCACGCTGGTTTAATGGGGAACTTAAAGGCTTGATATCCAAAAGAAGATGTTGCACAGGAGGTATAAGTGGGCTGGTTTTTTAAGTGACTATAATGCTTTTTCTAAAGTTAGAGCTGATGGCAAATCCCGTGTTATTAGTTGCTATCTCTCTTATATATCACACATTGATATGTCTATCTCTAAAAATCCAAAAGTTTTCTGGAGCCACGTTAACTCTACAAGGAAAAGGGAATATTACCCAGACCACTATGAAGCTAAATGATGTTGTTGCTTCAAGTCCTCGCGACATATGTGACATCCTTGCTCGTCACTTCTCCAGTGTTTTCTCAGCCTCATCGACTGCCGCACCGTGCTTTTCAACCAAGGATAACCCTTTTTCTCTATCATTTGTTTAGTGTAGCCCAAAAGAGGTCAAACGAAGGCTTGACGACCTTGATGTCTACAAAGGTTGTAGCCCGGATGGCATTCCTCCAGTGGTATTGCAATATTGTAGTGATCTTCTTTGTGAAGCACTGGCACGTCTCTTTAATGATAGTCTTCGGCATGGTTATTTTCCTTCTACTCTTGAGTCAAGTTTTTTTTAGTTCCTATTTTAAAGCATGGTAACCCTGGGATGCTACCAACTATCGACCTATCACAATTTATTCAGTCTCCAAATGTGAAAATTTTCGAATCTGTTGTACTTGAAAGACTTAAGCCTCTTATATCTTATGTTCTGATTCCTGAGCAACAACGACCTACTCAGTACCAGATAAATGGGACCTTAATTCAGCATAGTGATGTAATAAAGGACTAGGGTGTTCTGCTAAACAAACAAATTCTCCCGTGATAACCATATCGACTCCAATTGTAGTAGAGCTAGTAGGCTTTTGGGCTTTATGTGGTGTGGTGCAATTGGAGGTCTGTCTGTATACTCCATTGTAATACTCTATAAGTCGTTACTACGTCCAATCCTGGAGTATGCTTCTGTGGTTTGGAAACCATTTTACACTCATCATATAGTAACACTGGAGCGGGTTCAGCGAAGATTTTTGAGATTGGTTGGTGCCAGATTGGGCTTCAACTTCCCTGATGTTCCAATTAAGAACTTTATTAGCCACTTCGAAATCTTTTCACTTCAGGCACGCTTTGACTTGCACTACATAATGGTTCTCTTCAAGATTATAAATGGGATCATTAACTGCCCCGAGCTTCTGGGCGAAATTGGCTTTCGGACTCCAAGTTCCACTAGATCAACTGATCTTTTTGTTCATAACTTCTACAGAACCAACTACATGAGGTCCGGAACCATTGCTAGACTCCATCATCTTGGTAATTACCATTCCGGCTGAAGCTGACTTCTTCTGAGGTGGCCTGTTGTGCTTCAGGAGGAGCATTCTGAATTGGTTTGCAGCTCGTAATGCCTGTTGATCTCATTTTACTACTCATTCTTTTTTTAATGAAAAAAAAAATTGTTTTAATTTTCTTTGTTATGCATGATTAGGTTATTAAGTTATTATTTTATTTAAGCAATCATTGTCCTGTTTATATTATCTTTTGTAACTTGTGTGTATATAATGGAGCTCATTTTCAAATTTGGCTTGTTTGTTATATGTATCAATCATTTATGTGCCCCTGATATGCTGTAATGTTACCATTTATTTTGAGATTTATTATTGTTTGATTTACCATTCTCTAGTTTTTGTAATTTTTACTAATGTAATAAACACTCAATTTTAGTTTTGAAAACCTTTCTATAATTTATTAACTACTAGTTGACGTTCAAATACATTCTAATCTTATCTTGTTCTAGCATTTAAGTTTGTTGTATGTATTCCACAATGTGTTTTTGTTATGTATATTAGCATTACCGTTGAGAGAATAAATGAAAAAAATATTTCATTGTGCTTAAAACGTGATATAAACGTAAAAACTGAGAAAATAGTAAATAATTAAATTATCAAGTAAATTTCAACGTAAATAATAAAAATATGGAAAAAATATGATAAAATTTTGAAATTTTTGTAGGCAAATATTGAAGGCAAATGTAAACTACAGTAGTACTACTTAACACGAAAATATGGATCATTCAAAATGAATTTTGTAGGTTTTATTAAGTGTAATGAGTATAAGGCAGATGGGGGTAATATATTTACGTGAAGTAAAATATAAAAATAGTTCCTTAAATATTCTCGTTAGCGGACGTTCTTAATTTAGAATTAAAATTTTATTTGAAGACCATTCTTATATAAGGAGCATAGACTACAACATTCAAGAATGAAATTTTACAGCTATACGGTTTAAATAACCATTTGAGATTCAAATATAATGTTTTATTGATAGGAGACATCAATTTTAATAGATTAAAATCAATAAAATAATAGATGACTACAATTCAACATTATCAACTTTCGGTCTTGAATGTTTGTTAAAATAACCAATAAGAATAACCAATAACACAACTTCATGTATTGGTCATGTTTATGCAAGAGTAGCCAATAAATAAGGAAGGAAGCCGAAGGAGCACTACTGCAGGGAGATGTTACGGACAATGCTTGTAATGTGTGCTTGCAGATGTGTGTCTGTGACTTAGTAATGTGATAGGTGAAGTGAGGGAGCTATCGTGTGTAGTAAACGGACTATATGTCCACGCCGTATAACTTTCCGGACCATTTATGACAAACTTTTTAAGGGGTGGACAATGGGTCCAGATTCAAGGGCTGGGACCCACCGTCCGACTAATGTTTCTTTTGGCGAAGGCTTAACAGAGGGCTATGGTCACATTGACAAGGGGGCGTAAAATATGACGAGATTAAACTTGGGTCTTATAGAACGCATATGGCATACTAAATAAAATAGGAATTTCAAATATAAGATAATTTTTAAACTTTTAATAATTTATGCCAATTTATTTATTTTTTGCTGGTTTGAAAATTTACTTAAAATATATAAAATAGTACGCATATACAAAATTTACCAATGTCAGAAAATTTTCTTTAATTTATAATTTTCACTAATTAATTATAATGTGCCCATGTAATGTGTCATGAAATGTACGTATGGTCACTGTAAAAAGGTTTATAAACCGTCCCATGTTTAAAATAATAACATATTTTAACCTTGTTATAATGTATCATTTTAAGTAATTCGTTATAAATACACATGTGACATATTAGACATGAAAGAAAAAGTTTGTTGTAGTCCTTACTGTTTGTTCTTATAAAACCATATAATACCCGTTACAGCTGACGTTAGGCTATAAGTCTATTGGTGTGGTAGGTAACTTCATATACAATGGCATACTAACGATGGAACAGTGCTCTGATTTTTAATTTTAATTTACAAATATCCGGTTGCATTTTAGACGTTATTTAAGAACAATTTTCGGTACTTAACAAATAACAAAAAACTATTTACTAATACTAATTTACAGTATTAAAAACCTAAAAATTATAACGCAAAACTTTTACATACATATACAAAAATTGGTCATTAGTACTGTATCATATTTTATTACTCAGGCTTGCATTATATTGCTGTTTGAAGTTGGCTTACATTAATGTTAATTATTATTTATTATTCTATTTAATATTTGATACTTCAAATTTGGTTTCAGAAAAAATCCTTTAACATTTATTGCATTAGCATTAATGTACACGATTGCAAGGAAACAACACTAGAGTGAAGAGTATTCAAGTAGGAACGATAATGCACTACCAGGTTTAGTGATACCCACATGTACAACTGCCGCATTCACTATTTATCACGTCTTTACTCAACACTCTTACAAATTACATTTACTTACATATATGCAAGTCTCAGGTTGATCTGTGATTCGAGTAGGCTCAATAACCAAAACTCTCCAAACCATTCACGGTCTACACGCATATATACCTATATCTTGCTGCATTGGTGTCATCCAATTAAATTAGTATTTATATCATCAACCCAATACAAACGTTTTAACATTTTTTTTTAATATTATTATTAAAATTGTTTTTCGAGTTTCATCAAAGAAATCAGATTTGAAAAAGAATTACAGGTATGTATTGGTACTATATGTATACTTATTATCCTTATACATGTAGAGACACCGTTAAAATGTCTGGTGTTTCAATTATATATAGACGATATTACAAAAAGAATCCCTTGCCTAAACTGCAACACTTTTCGTTCTATCTTATCCATTATCATTTCATTTAATAAACAGTGTATAATTGGGAATAGAGTACAAACTATTCTCTACTTAAATTAATTTCTAATAGTATAATTACGAATACACAGGGGAAAAGTGTTCGTACTTAGCATTGCTTAAAGTTATAGACAATTTTACAACTGATTTTTACTATTGTTTTAATTTAATTACGATGAAGTTCTAGGTGAATTGATTAAATTAAGACATTGGTTATAAGTATTCATAATGCTTTTTACGGTTTTAAGCTAAGAAACACGTAAACTAAAATGAAATGTTAAATACAAGCCTTACCGACCAAAAAAATCAAAATATAGAGAGCCGTATGCCCTATTACAATGTATCAAGGTTACCCTGCAAATTTACCTGATTCGTAGCATTTCTCGTCTTCTTTGAGTAGGATTGATGTTTCCCCTCAAACTCAAAGGAGCCGGTAGTCGCTGCCCCTCTGTAACTGCCTCCTCATTGCCAAGAGCCGCCTCCTCGCTGGTGTTAGGACGTCCTGATTTTTTCAAGTGTTTTCTCAGAAATATTCGCAACTAGCCATTTGTTTTAAAAATAGAAAGTGAAAGTGACAAATTCAAGAATTAAAAACCCCATTTATTAATATATTTGGACCGAGCGTGATCGTGAACATTAAACGGTGTTATACTTTTCAAGACAGGAACACGATCACTACGACTCTTCTTATCTGAGCGCTGAACTCAGGACTGCCACTAAATACAGAAATGTGATGCGCATTGGCAATTTTTAATGACTTCTGCAGATAACACAGCATTGTGTTTTGCCAACCATGTATGGAATTAATTAACTGATCTCATTATCGAAGATTTTATTGCCCGTCAATGTGGTTTACGAACCATAATCGTGTTGCATCCAGATGAAACTAAATTTATCAACTATGGAAAGGAAGTTCGTATTTCAAATAATATTTTATATAAAAATGTACTGATCTTTACAATTTCTAATTTGCTTAGCTTACCAGACTAACAATAGCCTATTAAATACTTTAGTAATTTACTCTTATCCGGAAATATATTTGTAAAAAAAAAACGTGTAGAATGTTTGTCTCAAATAAAGTCTTTTAAGGACATTTTTACTTTTCTAACATGTTCTATTGCATTGACAGAACCTTATTATTTATTGGTGCACAGAAAAATTCATTATAGAATGTTTTGCTGGGGGACTTTTGAAGCAAATATAAAATCCAAACATTCATTCAACAAAAAAGATTTACGGTATAATAGAAAAAATATTGAAAAATGGGACAATTTTAACCACTTTTCATGAATATATCTTTTCTGATTTTCATACTTGTTTGCAAAAAGCTTTAAACTGTGCTTTATACATTCATGCATCTCTGGTAATTAGATCGTTTATTAAGAAATTTAAGAAAACGTGAGCATTTATCTGTTTTTTAAACTTACATTAACTGTGCATACATCATATTATTTTACTAACAACTACAAATTAGATTCTACTAATAAAAATATTATATTATCTATTATGAAACAAATTTACATTTGGTTAGACATATTATTAATGGTTGTCTTGGTAATTTACAAAGATAGTTGTTAAAAAGAATGGAACCTCTAAACGGGCATTTTTGTTCCCAGTGGCTCTAATAATTTTCTAAAATTGACAAACATTTAATACAATGGCATTGTAATTACTAAAATTGTGAGTACCGTCTAAGATTTACGATATTTGGCTCATGTAAACAATATTGGTAATACAAATGTTATTTTATATTTCGGCGTTGTCGTAGAGTTATTAAAAAATGTTAAACAGAAAACTGATGGGAATTGGAAGGAAAACAAGACATGTTCATGATAGTGAACTTACATGACAACACGACATCTCTCAGAGTTTCTCAGAGCCACGTTTATATGAAACTGTATTTTGCAGTCAGGTTATATTAGATTAAAAATGTTAATAACCCTTCAAAGATTGGGCTTCGTGCATTGTAGTTATTTTGAGTACTATGTATGTTTATTTAGTTAATTAAGAAATAATGGATGTGTGTCACACTACGTAGACACTTGTTTAACAAATTCTAGCGTATTTCGGCTTCGCTGTCAAAAACCCATCTCCAACTAACCAGATTTAAAAACACGAACTTCTTTAGTACACATCTGCTTATAATGACACGAGCATAGGAACTTCTTTTTCTTTTTAAAGAAAGCCAGCGCTTTCTAGATACAATTTATCGTCTATTATCCAGTCACCCATTTTCAGATATTGATACACAAATATCATGCATTTTATATCATATACAGATAACCGGAATGCAGGGAAAGATTTACATTTAAACACGTTATACATACTATCACAGCAGATCTATAAAGCATTAAAATTTTATATTCTCATTTCCCTTTAATCTGACCTCACAGAAAATCAATTTAAAGTATTTTTAAAATTTGTAAATATACACAAAAAGGATTCAGTTTTTGGTTGGTAGGTGTTCTTTATTGAATATTTTCAAATACAAAACATGGATTGTGCTGATGCAATGTAAAGGTTTATTTACACTAGTGCAATGTTATTTATGTGGTGCAAACTTATTATCTTTAATAGTATTTATATTTAACTTCATGTAAATATCGACATATTTCAAGAATGGTCTTATCTAAATATAAATTTTAATTTAATTTAACATACTCATTTACACTTCTGATGTAAAATTGTAACATACACAAAAAATAATCATTATTTATATATACTGGGTCAATAATAACTATTCATTCTTGTACTATCATTTTATGTTTAAATGACCGGAATATAGTTCATTTCAAATATTTCAGCACCGGTAACTTTAATGTTTCGTTACGTATATATCACCTGTATCAAAGTGATATAACTTACACAGTTTATTTTTGTTTCTCTTAGGGATAAAAGAAAGACTGTAAGATAAATAGAACACCACCTTTTTGCATATGGGGGCTCCTATAAAGGACCTATACCCTTATTAGCCCATTGCATTGGATCACGACATCAGGTAAAAATTCTGCCCGCCTTTGGATTGTGCGTGAAATCTAACTAAAATATATATAGGTAGACTGGAACATCATACAAATCGAACAACCCTTAAACCCAAATCAAACTACAAACAAAATTCAAAAATTTACCACAAGTATTTTTCTTTTGTGTGCACCAGAACGCACAGATTTGCACACAAATAATCGTTGACGAGCTGATTGTTCATGACAGAATAGCTACATTTTGGTACGCATTTGCTAATTTCTCCACCAGGGACTTCTACGGATGATTTACTGTTAGCGATGTTCATGGATCAATCAACTACTAAATTTGGTTATATTTTTTAACCGACAAAAACAATAAGCAGGGTTGCTGCGTTGAATCTTAAAATCTCGTTCTGTAAACTTTACTCCAGCCCTTGAAAGTGGTAGATTATAAGCAATGACCTAAAACCTTTTAAAGTGGGTTGGAGGTAAATCTTAATCCGAAATCACATTGGAAAACGAATCCCGACTATTGTCTGTTTATATGTATATGCTTGCTAAATTGATCTAAACATCTTGTGAAAAAACGTTAATTTTTATAAAAAGCATTTATTACATTTTTCTCAACTCCAAAATTATTGAAGTTCATCATGACTGGAATTACGCTATAACTCGGACACAGCGGTCCTTCGCAGATATTTTTGATAATTTATTTTTCGTTTTTAACAGTAGATACGTGAACAATAATAATAATAGTATTTAAAATTATTTTATCGTCGTTAAAAATCATATAAAAGAATGGTAAAAGTAAAGTAAAAAATTGTTCAAGTGGTTTTGGTTAAAGTTTTCCATTTACATTCTAGTTATCAAAGTGTCCCTTTCGAATTTCTAGTCCATTCATTTCGAATCCATCCACAATACTTCCCCGGTCTGTCATGGCAATTGAGTGGTCTCCTTCGCAATTGGTTTGCGCATAAAACCGCGTATTATACTTTAGAATGTGCGGGAGTGTGTCGGTATAATGGTTGTTTTAGAAGAATTTTAAATTTATCTTCCAGCTTTGGGTCCACTTTTGAACGATTTCTCCGAAAAGTTGTTGTAAAAATTTAAATCCTAGCAGAAAGCTTCGTGAAGCTACTGTTCCGGTGGCTCCTAGTTCGGTTCGTCATCCCCGCCTCTATGATTGATATATAGGGATTATAAATCTTCTACCATCTTATGTGTTCGTATTTGGATATTTAATTTAAAAAGTTTTTCCAATATGCATGAGAGCACAAGGGTAATGTCACAACAGTCTTCGGAAGAAATTAGAATGCTGGCTCTTGCAACTGACTCATCCATTGACAGTTTTTGAAATTTTTCGAACAGTTTTTTTTCTATGGATTGTAAAATGTCTGTACGCATTTTTGAGCAACCATTCACGATGTAGTATCATGTCCCATAATAGTGCCGTTATCCGAGTACCGGACTAAATTAATGCGTAGTATTCGGGACATGTTTCCTCAAAATCTTAAATACTCGTATACTGCAGTGAAATAAACTTTTTAACAAAACATGGGTTCCACATGACAATCCCAGTCAAACCTCGGATCTAGGTGTTTGTCATAGGAAATTTAAATGAGTAGATTCTAGTTGAGTTTCAGTTTCATTGTAAACATACTCGAAGTGTTGGACGATAATATGTTTCTTGCAAACTAAATTTTATTCATACTGCGTACTAGACGAAGTCACCACCTTATTGTACCTGAATGAACAACACACATTTAGGCTACGATCAAAAGAGTAACAGGCTAAATCTACTGGAGCCTTGAGGAACCCCGCATCAAATCACACCCTCCTCTTCCCGATTTAAAGCTTGAAATGTCTACATAAATGTTTGTCCGATTACTGAAATACGACGATTTAGAGCCACTTGAGAGCACTCCTCGCACTCCCCGTAAATATTCGAACTTTGTAAAAAATGATTTGGTGAGTCGGACATAGGTCAAAACGCATTTTTTTTTATAAGTTGAGGGAAGATACTCAAACGTATCTCTATCCTTCCCCACCCCACCCTGTGTTAAATTCACTCTTACTACCGAAAGTCTAGATCGTCTAGTGAAGCAAGGACTGCATAAGACTGGGCAATTTTTTCTACTGTCCGATTTTGCTGACTTCGGAATTCCAAAATTGATTTCAAGACAGCCACAGGTTACAAACAACCATCTTGCTGCCTATAAAATTCTAGGAAATTCACACATTCGGGAAAGTAAAAGAAATAGCTTCTCAGGATGATTTTGGCTGGAAGACGAAAGGTAAATTGAGTTGAAAAAAGTTCACTACTATAGGAGTGACCTTTAGCTGATTTTGAGAGGGGAATGAGGGACGCGTTCCTCCAGAGTGAAATGAAATATAGGTTAATGAGGCTTGTAAAAAATAGTGAATGCAACTGGTTTAGAAGCCAACGGTTAAACACGGTCATTTTAGTCATATACACCGTTGTGGTTCGTAAAAAGAGTCTTATCACTTTAAATGTCTCCTCACTCTGCATACCGGGACTCTACCTTTTTAAAAATCTAATTAAATATTACTGTATTTGCACTTGATAGGTGAATAGTCCCGCTAATGTGGAGGTTGAACGTGCCTAGGTTGAGCTCCAACTGAGAAAAAAGAACTTAAGTCTCAATCTCCTAGGGTGATCTATCCTTATAAAAGTGATCCGTTGATGACGATTATATATTTTGATTTTGTGTTCCAATCAGGTTTGTTATTCAATAATTTTTTTACGATGATGGTGCATGGACGGTTTTTGAGATTTTTGTTCTGACATCGAGCCAATGCTTTGTTTACATCACTAGGCTTTTGAAGATGTTCTTATGACTTTTTTATAAATTAGGCCAATTTTGAAAATAAAAATCTTTTGAAACTCTCGGGTTTTAAGTGTGTAGCTTCTCACTTGTTATTTTTTAAGAATATGTTAAATCTTTTACCGCTACGAAACCTTAGGGATACATTGAGTTACTTTTTTATTCTTTGGTTTTCGTTTGGTTTTCACGCGCTTAGGGCTCTCACGATAGCACTACAAGTCTAGGTGGAAATTAAATATTTAGTTTGGATTTTCGGAATTGCTTACTCAAGGGGATCACCAGAGTTATAAACTTTTTTTCCTCAGTTTAAAATTTGAGACAATGACTATATTTTGTGGGTTTGTGGGGACTCACCTTGGCTGCCTCGTGACCGTTCGGCCATCCATATTGGTCTGAAATATGAAATTGCTTGTGTCAATCTACCATACGACCGTTCAACGTCTGGTCCAAATCTGTGATGGACATTGTCCCAATCGGCACAGGTTCGCCTGAGTTTGGACGCAGTAACTCTTGTTGGAGTATTAAACTGAAGCGGTTTATGGCCATAACCAACCTCAGGAAGTTCAGCATACCTTTCCTTGTCATGTGTACTATTGACATCCTTTTTTTAAAAAAAGAAGACGTCAATTTTTGAAGGTCTACCGGTATACTATATTAAAGTCCGCGGAGTTTCTCTTGATAACGCAATGTCCTAGTTTCTGTTTTGGGGGACCTATATAAACCAATCAGTGTCGTGAATGATTTTGTTCTGAAATTTTAACCTTGTAAGTTTAGGTTTTTTGTTGATGTAAAGATTTGAAAAGAGTGAGAGGAGTAAAGAAGAAGCTGTCACTTTTCAGACAATAATTTGCTACACCTGCCTCCTTCGAAACGAGTTTCGGCCAGTTACAAATTTTACCATTTGGTTGGAATTGGAAATTTCAAACTTTTCGATATTGCGTGTCGTTTAGAGGAAAGTGTTCGGTCAAAAACTAGCAAGTCTAGGATTGAGCTCCATGCTAGTTGGTAATGGGACACCAAACAGCATGAAACCTGGGGGTTGGTGGGGTTGAGGCCGCTTGTAAGGTTGGTCATAAAACTCTTATTTCGTAGCCATTTTGTTGCAGTTCTGCATGTGCAAATATAGGACACTGCTTTGAAATGTGTTTCTTTAAATTGGAGTTTTTCATGTCTTTTAATTAATTATTTTTCCAGTAAAACATTTATGGAGGAAACAAAATTTTTGATCTCTACTTAAAAAAAACCGAGTTTGATGTGGCAGAGCTGTTTCTAAATTCTTTGTTTGATAGGATTTTATTTCTTGACGATGGAAGGATTTGTTAAGGAAATCAGAAGATTTTTCCCGAGACATTTTCCATCGTTCAGTGAAACAAGAAATACTCAGTAAACTACTACGTTTCAGAGATCTGCAATCTGATGCTCTTATTTCAGGTAAAGAACTGGACTGACATTAATTACCAAAACTAGGCGTTAAAAAATAAACAAATCTTACCAATAGCGCTTGTGGCACGCCTTAAAGTCAGGGGGAATTCCCACAACCTACCATGTTGTTTGTACAACCTCCTTGTTTCACCGAACGATCGGCAAATATGTCCAGAAAAACCCTGTTTTCCTTGTTTCTAAAAAAATTGATCGACGTTTCTCTAAATGTTAACCTAGCGACAGATTTCAATAAAAGATTTTTATATTGCAGGAGTTGCGAGGAGCGGGCGTTGGATAGAGGACGCATACGGTAGGAAGACTCTGAGCCCAAAGGGTGCACAGAGATGGCGTTGGAGAATGAGGGGAGTGATGTGAGACCTGGCGTCGGAAAGTACCGGTTGGTGGTGCTATAAGGGGGAGGGAGCCGCTCTGCATTGCCCAAAGGTTCGACGCTCAGCGATGCGATAAACTGGTAGTCTGCTATGTGATGGAAAGGAGGCGAGTGTTCTGGGGCGTATAGACAAGCCACCTCACCAACTATCTCGCGCCCATGCAGTCTCCTTGTCAACTCATCGCCCAGTGTTGTAAACCATGTCTCGTGAAATACTTCCGGCCTATAGTGGTGTCAAGGACGTACCTATTTGGATGTGTTCGTGTGTCTGGCCAGCTAGATTTTCAGCTGATCTTCTGCAAAGCGCGCACATGGCCTTGTCGTTGGAAGATATTGTCAGGATCCTGCAAGGGCCGTAGGAGTTGTGGCATTAAGTGGCGGAACTACTAGTTTAGTGGAGTCGGCCTGGGTCTGTTGGGTGATTGTACTGTCTCCATATGCTGGTAGATTCGTAGTGCTGGGCGGCTCCGGCTAGCGCAGGTCATGGGGTTCCGTGCAGGATCAGCACTTCGCATAATGAAGCCTAGGCTCCACTGTGGAGGCGCGTGGTTCTGGTCCCTGGCCGACAGTGGCCCGCAGGTCAAGGGATGTGAGCCTGGATGTAATGGCATTGGCACACCATGGACCATGTCGTTTGGCATACTATCCTATAATGTTTTGTGGGAAAAGGAACCTAATAAAAAGTACAACAATATATTGCTACTATACCGGGCTTGTCTTAAAACTTTTCCCCCAAACCCACACCATTATCTTTCTTGTTAAGATATGATGATGAAGTGATTTAATTTCTGGGGGGGATTTTTATGTAAACTAACTGAAGAGTTTTTATGTATGAAAAAATTGTGGACACAGGCATCCTCACACAAAAAGGGGAGATATTGTGAATAAGTCAAAATCTTTAGCATTAGGAAACCCTTAGCAACGACCCCCTCATTATTAAAGGTATTACTAAAAAGTAAATGGCACAAAAATAGATGGGTACTCTAATGGTAACTATCAAATTTTTGTAGTCTATTAAAGTGATTGAATTGTTTTCATTCAACCATCTACACTTTTAAGTTTGCATGTTTAAAGTTATTGTAAAGGTACACACAAAACATTCAACTCGAACCTAGATATATTTAGTTCGTGAGACACGTTCAGTCCAGATTACCTGTGTTAACAGAGCGGCTAATGTATATTTCTATCCTACTGGTCTATCCGGCATTAGGGAGCATTGAATCTAAGACTAACTGATTTCAGGAAAATTTTATTTTTATAATAATAATCATTCTATATTTTATATTCCAAATTGACGGAGCCATTTTTATTACTAACGATAACCAATGAAAACACCAAGAAAGAATGCAAAGCTAAAATTTGAATGAACCCAATGAATGACCAACTTGGGACTATATTTTTCTAACAGATTTTAATTTCTTACTTTTTTTTTCCAACTGAATGTTCGTAAGTTTATTTAGGAATAAATCTTAAAGCCCATAAATGGAAGAAACTGAAAAGATATACCGTTTGGGAATACATGGACTGGTTCGCATACTCGCGAGCACATTTTCAACCAAACCACCGGTGATGCTATAAAAGAAAATCCATCTGTCAATAAAATCACCTATAGTTAACTGCATTTTAACCCAATTTGTCTACCGTTTAAAATATTAAAATAATTAATATTTATAAAAATTCCGCTTTTTCCAGTTTGTTTTAGCTTTTAAAATTATATCTAAACTCCATGCATCAAAATACAACAATTTACAACAATCTCGAATAGTTATTTTAATATACGTCCCTATTCAATTGACGATGACATGACTTATTAATGAATAATGACTAGTGCAAAACATCATCATTATTATTACTGAAGGACTAATTTATTAAACTTCTACCCAAGAATGGTAATAATATGGAAATTAATAGTATTTAATGGTGTAACTTAAAAAATGTATCTATTGTTGGTTGCTATATCTCTGAAACAGGTTTTTTTCAAATTGAAAAATAAATAAAAAAAATACATAATTTCTAGCAGCTATCTGTAAGGCGAAAATTGTATTGCAACAACTTTTTTGATGACTAGAATAAAAAAAACCCGGATTTTTTGGTAATGTCTGTCATGTTAAAACATGTATAACAAAATAAAACAAATTGGTCTACTATGGTTAAGTATTTGGTGATGTAAACTCTTCTCTACTTGCCATAGATCTAATGGAAAATGGAGTTAAACTAGTCATTATAATAATGGTTCAAGTTACAAGTTTAGAACACTATTTATTTTCTTGAAATATATAATTGAGAGAAATACACATATTCCTCAATGAGTACTGATTAACTCCGCGTGGAATAATTGTTTCTATAAAACGTTTCAGTTTTATGGGAATAATCAGTTGGCATGGTTATTTATGCTATGTAGGCTATTCTTCTCACGCTACAGCTAACATGACATTTAGGATTAGTGATAATACACAATATCTACTCTTATTTTGTATAACACAATGTTGTTTAGAAAAACAATTTGATCATTTTAGATTTTGTAATGTAGAAAAACAGGTCTATTAACTTGGTTTTAAAAAGCCCATAGTTAAACTAAAATTTCAGGTTCTTGGATCAAGAATATGTCTTTGCGGCAAGAAAGCATATAAAACTACTCACAATCTGAATAATAGGTTATAAACTATGTTTATTTTTTTTTAAAACTGATTTCTCAACAAAATATGTATGTCTATAATTTTCGTCGTTTACGTTGGACACTAAATGATAATTATTGCACCTCTTAATTAAGGTATTGACAGTTTACAGAGTTACTACGAATTTTTAAATTTATGTTTTAAAATGGTGCGAGCGCGCACTTTTAGAATATGAAGATTTTATGAATATTTAATATTAATTCTTTTTGATAAATTTCCACCTTTATAAATACCTTAGCACGTGTTTTAACATGATAAAAAAGCATATGAATCTCATGATGCACCAACGAAAGACGAGAGTAGGGCTATGAATTTTGAATTTTCTATGAATTTTGTTGGTTTGTTTTATACTTCTTATGTAGTATAATATCATGAAGAAGTGCGACTACTCTTTAAGAAACACCCTCTAAAATAAATCAACAAAGAAATATATTTTAAATTAGATTTTATAATTGCTCTTTTTGTATTCATTAACGGTTAAACATTTTGGTTAACCGCGGTTCATACTGATATGTTTTCGTTGGCAAAACACTCTCCTAAAATACATCTCCTCCTCACTCCCTCTCGCACCTCCGCTCTGATATACGTTATCATTATTTTTCATTACTTGTCCTGATAACGGTAGCAAGCAATACACTATATTTCAATACTAAAAAACCATCGCAATTAATAGTCGACTATACTGATATCGGAGGTATCAATTATTTTTAGTATCTGTCTTTTTAAGAATTTATGACTAAGGTAACGTTTATCAATGGTTTACGCTAATCAGCCAAAAAAACAAATGGAAAATCTTTGGTGCTTGATATATCAGAATAACTGTTACGGTGTATGGTTTTTATTGCGACATAATTGACTTATGATTGGACTTATATAAGGAAAATATACTTCTGCTTTAAAAATTCACAGTCTTGCTTCATTACGTTCTAAGATATACACGACACTACAACACGAGAAGGGTAAGTTTTTATTGTGTGTATATTTAAAATGTTTTGTCAATACGGAGAATTTTAATTTGGACAATTCCTTTAATTAACAATATTTATTTTTTTTCTTTTATATTTCGTTTGCATCTATTACAGGGGGGTTTTTATTTGGGCCTTCAATAATTTCTTGAATAATCCAACACAACTAAATTTCGCGGCGATGCGCGCGCTAAATCAACATTCTGGATCACTATAATCAAAGGTAATGCAGCTTCCCAATTATTATATTTTTACGTTTAGTTGTAATTAATACGTTAATATTTTTTATAAATAATTTACTGCAGATGGATAAGAAATTATATGTCAGCTGTCTACTATTACTTTTACATGCCATTTATAGTGAACAAAACATTTCTTATTGAATTAATATAAATATTAAATTTCTAAATCAAATTAGTAAAATTCAATGAATAACGAAGAGGAGAATTCAATTATTGGGTAATATGCTGGGTTGTATTTTTATTTTACTTTGAATTCAATGGAATCCCCTACTAAACGATTGTTAACCCTAAATATGGTTTTTAGGAACATAACTGCATTTAATTTTGTGTAATTCTTGGGCTATTAAAATTATATTCTCGATGATTACAAATTAAATTATATGTAAATTGTGGATTTATTTTGTATTTTTTTCATTAGGAAATTAATATATATTTCAAATATAATAAATTACAAAACAGTTAATTTTTGTTTCTGATCTGTCTGTCTAGCTCTACGGGTAATGTCGTAATATAACTTACCTATAAACTTTGACATTTTCTGATGTAGCCGAGTTGGGTGAATGAGCGCATGTGACTCCATGGTGGATTTGGGATCTGAGCGGTTAGCATTTTTTATTGGGTTTATATGAAGTAACCATGATGGATAGATATAAAAAAAGGATAAATAGACTAAATTTTGCAAACAAGTTGAGTACAAATCATGTGTCAAATTAACAAATGGCCAAAAATGTCATAAAATCAAATAATATTTACCCGAGTACATTAGTGATTTTAAAATTTACAATTTTTATCTGATAACTTAAATTTTACTCTATGCCTTAGTTCATCTGTCTGAAAATTAATGTTTAGATATACTAATTAATTTGAAAGAAACATAAGCAATAAAATCACTAAGTGAAATAAATATTAAAGTGATATGATTATACAAAGAAAGTTGTTGTTGGCAGGAAATTATGTATAAGTTGTTGTTTACTAGGAAATGAATGTTGTAAGAAAGCCTCGTTAGTGTTTCTGCCTGGTAAGTAGGGCGATGGTTCGCAGTGGACTATGACGGTAAAAAAATATATTATGTGATTTACATGTATTTAGTTAATATATGCTTTTGTTGGCCCATTTATTGTCATATGTAAATACATATTTACATAAAAAACTATAATGTTTTTTAAATATATCTCGCAAAAGGATGTAATTCTATTGTACTACGGTTACGATTAAAACAGCTAAGAAAATACTAACTTATGGAAAATTGATGTTTTCTTGATTTTTACCTTTAATATGTTTATGTTTATTCTTTAATGCCTTTTGACTATTAAATTGATAATTAAAAGTTCAAACTTTTAGTGCTGACATTTAAATAGATTTAATTTACACCGACGTATAAAAATATATTCATAAAATATAATATTTGTATAATATAGACATAATGTTAATACCGGGATTGAAAGTTAATCGTTAATTAAAGTACCGCTGACCTGTAATCTTTTAAATAAGGATTGTAGAAGGAAAACACACAATGTTTAGTTCACATGGATGAATGTAAAATTTTTTTTATAATCAATTATCCTGCAGTATAACATTCTGTGATTGTTGGATTAACAGGAAAAAACTATTTTGAAAACCTACCAATTACACGGGATTAGTGTCACACCACACACACACACACATCTCTTCACACACCACACACACACACACTCACACACTATACAAATGTATTTTAAGTTTATTAATTTATTTGTAAGGCTACTTAGTAGTATTTTTAAATAAACCACCAGATTTACAAAAACTATTCTTATCTAGACCGTAAATTAAAGATAATGAAGTCAATTCAAGAGAGTAATAAACATTAGATAATAAACGTGTGTAATACCTACGTAATACAAGCCAAGAGGCGAGGCACTTTTGTAAGAATGTTAATATATTTTTTTAAGTAGTGCAAGCTGGAAAAAGGAACCATCCTATTAAATGCCAACAATTAATTTCACCTCCCAAAACACGTAATTTATCGTGTCCCAAAGATTATATTGGAAATAATATTAAAATTCCCAAATATAAGAGTGATTGAAAAACCATAATCAATCGGTTTGGATGTTGGTCATCCAAAATTAAAAGAGACCATTATCTGCACATGCTATTCGACACACAAAA